>NC_143014.1:83646116-83843616 GCF_055824585.1 Amblyomma mixtum
ATTAGCCGGCCCATTCATAGTACCCGTCTTCCCCGTTACAAGACTACTACAGTGCGGTAATGAAACGCTGAATTCAGCATAGGTTCGGTAAAGACATCCAGTAAATGCACATCCTACACAAACTCGTCGTTGCTGAGATCTCGCCGTCTGTCCTCCAAGAGCAACGCGTGTGCACTGTATGTGTAACCGCCCTTCACCTGTTCGCACCGAGCTTACTCTCGTGCAACCACTTCCAGTCGCGCGTTTCATATGTGACCACTAGAATGCGTCATGATCCTTGCTGGATTGCAGGTACTGGAAGCATGGAGAAGCACTGGAGTGCGTTTGCTAGCTATTGTGGGCGCTAATTTCTGTAAACCGCCTTAACATGACCAGTGTTATGGAAAAAGCAGCTCCTCTCAGGTCATAGAGATTATGGACAGTTTTGTCTGCAATCAAGTTTTTACAAATTAGACAGGGAGTGCTATAGTTTCGGAACAGTATACAGTAGTCGGCGTGTCACAACTGATACATGTTGCTACGCGTATACTGTTGTTGCAGTGCATATACTACTCTAGTAAATGCATATATTCAAGTATACTTTATACATGTCATTTATACTGTGCTTTCTTTCTGTATTTATTTTCGTTTTTCATGAGAACTGTTCTTTCTTTCTCCACTTTCCTGGTTTTGGGCGTAAAAACGGATGGGATCCTGCGTACCTTGGCGAATGGAATTACTGCCGTGGGGCACTAACAACGTACCGCAAAAAACATTCATATTACGGGAATATTTTTTTGAGCATGGGATTTGATACTCGGGCAAAATATTCATCCTCGGTATTTGAGTAATTTTAACCATAGCGAGAAATGTCAAACTCTATGAACAGTACTAAAGATGTCCGCGTTTAATGCAAGAACAAAGTCACACGCTAAGGGCACAAGAACAGATCGGAGTTAGAAAACGCGGAATGCTGCGGAATTGAATGTTTTCATGAAGTAAAGTTTTGTTGTCTGCGAACATGCATGCGAAACGATTTTTTTATAATTACTTTGCCCCGCCAATAATATTCGGATGCGTATTATTATCGGGTTCTTACGGTTGTTGCTGATTTAGCTTTACACCTAGTGCTGCGTGGAGTAGGATCGTTACACCTAAACAAGGAAAAAAGTGTGACGGCATGCTAGAAAGCACCGCATCAATAAATTAGGGCAGAGAGGGGAAATATTTTCATTAATTTCATATCGTTTTCCTGAACGCTTCTTCCGAATTAAGTTCACTTCTTCACTACACGTTTACTCACTCACTCTTCGTTCGATGCGCGCACCATGCATATGAGAACACGGGCTAGGGATGGAGCGCGCTCCTGCGCCTTTGTGACGTCGATTATTCTTATACGTCGGCGTTGAGCTAAGAGAGCGACGCTGCCTATGAAAGCCTCTTCTATATAGAGCCCACTCCATGAAGCAAGGAAAACGAAGAGTGAAGCAGAGTGAGTGATTGAAAACAGAAGAGTACAGCTTCGCGCGAATGCGACACTGCGTACACTGCAAGCGTCGCTCCACATAGGTTTCGCAGAGGTCTTCCGCCATGCAGACGACGCAATCTGCAGTGGGCCCAGTAAGAAATCTGTAGCTGATTCTCCCCACGCCTTGCCAGAGGCTGTCGAGCCTTCTCGTTGACAACGCAGCAATGAGCGAAACGTGTCATTTATATGGAAGTTATTTACAGCACCATAGTGACGAGGGAATGAAAGGGTTAAGAGTGGATTTGACCAAACTGAGGGAGACTTCCATTCTCTACTTTAGGCGCGATGGTGCAGGACATTTCAGATGCACCTTTGTTGGCCCATGTAGGCTACAATAGACAGCTTTGTTTTCATATCGTCCTAATCTCTGACCGAGACGGCCATGCTTTACTTTTTGCCCTTTGTTTTACTTTCCCACAGGGCAGGGCAGTCAACCGGAATGATCCGTTTCCCTGCTTGCCTTTCCTTTACTTGTTCTTCATGTCTCTCAGGCGTAAAGCAAATTCCAAACCTAGCGATATTTCGACTGAATATGAGTTTACTATTGCCTTAGTATAATGCCAGTGTCTTCAGTGTGTATGAATATCATTGCATAAAGTATATACAGCGCCTCTTCATCTTCTCCTTCTTTGACTCCCTCTTTCATCCTTTATCTAACTGCGTGTTTGAGGTGTCCACCAAGAAGTGAGACAGTTCCTAGTTCCTTGCTTTCCTCAAAACCAATGTCTACTTTCATGCATATATAAAGGAAATCGCCGCGATCCTTGGGTGCCAGGTGAACGCAAAGTTACGTTTCGTGTCATATTCAAGATATATATCAGAGCCATGAAGTGCCCCCGAAGTTACTGACAAAAAAAAGCGCAGCATGCAGATGAAGCAGAACAAACATACACCGAACAGACAAGTGAAACAACGAGAAAATAAGCATTTGTGCTCCTAACGCGAACGGTAAGGAGCACATTAAAAAAAAAGAAAAAACAAGTGCGCAGGAATTCTTTAAGCGTACACTTTTCACCAACTAATTCGTATACTTTTGTGTTCGTATATATTTCTGCGCTCTTTGTGGCTCTCGTTTGGGGTACCGAACTTACCTCGATAATCACTGCCACAAGTGTAGTTTATATTACCCGAGACTAATTTATCGCCCTTTACAGTACAGTGTATGCGTAATAAGCATTCTGCCACAAGCTGGCACTAGCAAAGCGATGTATACGCTCCTCTAGGCGCTATTCGCTTTATAGTTAAGCCTTCTGCGCATCCGCGCCTAGGGAAAAGAGCTCAGTACTACGGCGAAGTGAACTAGAGATCTCGAAACGTTGTGTAACGAAGAATGCCTCTTTTTTCTCGCTTCAGTGCTTTATTACGCTGTACCATGCTGATTTCATTGACTATTGTGAATGGTGACGTCGCTCGTTTTGTGCGCACCCGTATTTGTGTGTGTGTGCGTGCTTCTACTTCCTAGGATTTCTCTTCTCAAAGCATATGCTTTGAATCCCAGAAAGTAAAAGCACACACGCACAAGTAGGGCTCCGCGCGGCTTTGAGAAAAGAAATCCTATTGAGTAAACGCTGAATATTAACTCGCACACAGCTTTTGTTTTCTGCAGTGAACGAAAGAAAATGCGCGAGCACAGAAATAAGCAGGAAAAAAAAAGAGCTTTCGATTCGGCCCAGAAATCGGAAACGTGGTTGGGGCTGAACACAATAAGTAGCAGGAATGCTTCAGAGATGGCCGCAGTGTTTGGATATTTCAGAGCAGAGCTACGCTCACTGGTTGCTTGTATTGCGTATTCACGCTCAACTGGTGCCAAGGCGGAAACCGTTCATTTTCTATCGAAGAACAGAAATGGCATGGCAGAAATGGCAGAAATGGCATGAGAAATGGCATGAAATGGCATGACCGGTGCAGAAAACCTACAGAACGTAACTGCCGCTGTAGTTTTCAGTACAGCGCTGCAATACTTTTATTTTAGCCAAAACTTCGGTATATTAAAACACTAGTTTGTGTGCTCAAGAGGGGCGCATTACTGAGAAAAACAGCAGCTTTCTTTTCAAGTAATAACGCTGACATAACCCGCTTCCGCGAGCTTTTTTTTTTTTTTCCCCAAGATTGCTGCTGAAATATGAGTGAGCAGATGCAAGTTCCGCCGCGGCCGTGTTCGATCTCAGCCCCGGCAGCTATATGTGCTACAGGCCATACCCTCGCATACGCTTCGCTCAATCCTTCTGTTCACGCACGCATTGTGCCTCACATCACGGCGCGCACGCCATCTGAATCGCATTCGCGGCGAAGAAGCGCTTGTATACTAAGCTTCGGCTATCATTATTTCGCCACGGCACTCGTTATCGTTTCGCTTCCTGCTACCTCTCACGTGAAACGGAAGGTTTGCCGGTTGGGCCGCGAGCGCTTCCGTTGTATACGCACCGGGAAAGGCGGGACGTATCACATCGCGCGTACAAGCGCAATCACACGCGCGTCGAGGGACTTTGAGATTGCAGCGCGCGGCGTTTTTCTTCGCGGCTGTTAAATTGGTGTGTGGGACGCGTCGTGGTGCAAGTTATACCATTGTCTGCCGCGCTGCGCGGGTGGAGAGAGCGCCGGACGCGTCTTTGACAATGACAGGCGTCCGGCTGTCGTACATGTGTCTTCTGCCTCTGTGGTCTGCGCGATCGCGCGTCCTTGGCTGTCCGCGCGCGTCTCCAGCGGAAGCAGTCGGAGCGCCCGCCGGTCGCAGTTGAGCGACGCCAAAGAGAGGACTGCGCAATGCACGACGGCTGCTCCCGCCGCTGCCAGGCATGGGAGCAGCGTGAGCGGCGCAGTGCCGTCTCCTGTCGCGTCGTAATAGTGTCTGGCGCATTGTCTTCGGCAGCTGTGCTTCCTCGTCGAAGGCGAGGCCTGGTCTGAGAACACCTGTTTCGAGATCATGCGCAACGCGTGTGAGCCATCGCGAATGAGTGGCGGCTGCGCAAATAAACGCTCTGAGAATGCGCGACGTTGTTCGCGCGTCTGCATGGGCGGCGCTGCGGACACTCCGGCAGCGTGTAATATGCATCATTCTTAGAGTTCGACGGGGATAATTGAGACAGCGCAGAAAGAGGATGTGCACTGTAAACAGAAATGAGTAAAAAAGGAGTTCAGTTCACTCCCTTTAATAAAAAAGCAGTGCGCCAGAGGACAGCTCACTTCCTTTTTTCTCCCATATTCGTGTTTAGAGTGCAGCCCTGTGGCTTCTCGATCGACATGCCGTCCCATGCAGCTGCCAGCCGGAACGAAGCTGGTGAAAATGCGATCCGAGAAAGGGGCATGGGTTAATGACGGGCAGAAGATAAGAACTGCCCAAGGGATGTTTATTCTACCTTTGTTAGTGTGGCAAGTTGGCAGGAGTTTTTGCAACACAGTGGGGCCGTATACGTTCATGGTATGAGAAAGGGCAGAAAGAGGCGTAGCTTTCGAAAGCATTCACAAGCGGTCACCCGGCAATGTTGTAGCATCCAATATAGCTCAGACACTATATAATGAAACGTATCTTATGTATTCGTGAAGACATTCTTAGGCATTGTACGAAGCACACAAAACGCACATGGAAACACTAATGGGACAACTCTGATTGTGACGAGTTTTAAAGGATATGTTCGTCAGGGGCCTCTGAAAAGTTAATGGACAGACATCTGCGCTTTGTGCAATATCTTCAATAGGTCTCTTAATGGTTTTGCCCGTTACGATGCTATAGCAATATATGTCTCGCAGTGGCGGATTTTTGGGCATAACTCGGGGTGTGTAGGTTAAGAAGGAGTTAGGCCGGGAGGTGGTGTTTGTGGTTTTATCCATGCCAAGTTCATTTTTCCTTTCAAGAACCTGGAAATCACTGTGGTTTTTCACGGAACATTTTTCGTTCGTTCGGGTGTGGGGCAGCGTCCCTCTCTCCTTCTGTATTCGTGTTTCGCCCATGACGTCATGTTGATTTGTCGCTCACTGGAAATGACACACTCTGAAGGATTAGACTGCTTGATGACAGGTGTTGGTCATCGGATAGGCTTTGTCGCATGTGAGTGCAGGGTATGAGCCTTTATAAAGGTTATGGGAACTGGTGACCGATAACCCTCACGCAGCTGAAAGGTGGAGGTTCCCTAGCATAACAGCTGTTGAACTGCAAACGCATACGGACAGAAACACAGAGAGGAGAGGCCTGTGCAGCGCATCCACAACTGTAACAATGTTTGACAGACACCGAGGCCTGTGTCTCGTAACTCACGCAGCGCGCCTGCACAAGAATGCGAGCACTGTCGAAACAGAATCCGATTTTGCTAGCGAAAAAAAAAAATTAAAACTTGTGGTTAGGCTGCGTGAGATAAAGCAGCCAAAAACTGGAACTTTTTCAGGGATATCTGGAGATGAGACTTAAGAAGAACAAAAGAAATACAAATAAAGAAAACCGATTCGTTTTTCAGAGGATAACCAGCAATGCAACGTAACGAACACATAGCGTAATCAATGCGTTACAAGTAGCAGTGTCTTTTTTCCCGATAGCTGCTTTGCCAACGCGGACAAGCCCTGTATACAGTAAGTGGCATACTTAGAGGGAACACGAGAAATGGTTAAACCAGTTGTTTACGCGGAGAAAATTAGTTTTCACCGCGAAACAGGAGCGCGGCTTCAGGTTCTTCCTCTCGGGCTCTAAGCGCCCTTTTTTCGCTTCGCGGTGAAGCCTACTTTTCTCCTCTTCAACAGCCGGTTTAACCATTTCTCGTGTTCCCTCTTAAGTGTGACACATACTGTACAACACACAAATTTTAAGATTTTTTATACAAACCGCCGCGCGCTGCAGTGACTGTACATATGTTAGATGTAAGAACACAAGGTGAAAAAATTTCTCCGCCCCCCCCCCCCCCCCTACCCCTTATTTGTCTATTTATTTTTACGGGGCTAATGAGTGTTGGCGGAACTGACTCGTTCACTCGAGCCGCTCTGAAGCTACCTACCTGCACTATTCTTCGGGCACTGGTCAGTCGAAAGCGGAACATCTTCGCAGGAATGCAGCTTTTGCATTCAGTGGCATCGCAACCAAACGCGCCGCGATCTGGTTTCACCGGAGGAGGAGGAGGAATGTTTTCCGTGAGAATGGGGGCAGTAGCAGGCGTACATTTATACGGAAGCCATTCTCAGCGTAGATGTTGAGACCAACATTTACAACGATGTAGTAGAAAATTCCCTCCCTTCTCCCGTCCGCCTGCTCTGTAGTGGCTTAGGTGGCAAAAGGGGAGAGAAGAGGATCGTGTGCCCCTTCGCTCTTCAGTAGCTCGTCGCACACATCCATGGGAAGGAAGAGCCAACTTGCTGAAGTTCGCGCGCTTTTCCGAAGCTGGCGTTCTTTTCCCGTCCCGCGGCCCGTGATAGCGTGGTGGTCGCCTGTTGGATTCGCACCTTCCTTTATAGCAGCTAAGCGTCGGAGGCACGAGCGATTAGGGGATGCGGCGACGTTGATGCAATGGGATCGTCGCCTGGAGATGTCGGCGCGCCCAAACAACCTGTAAATCTCGCGGAGATAAGTTATTTGGGGTCGACAGCTTTTTCGTTTCTCAGAGGTGGGAGGACGAGTGTGCTGAAGCCCGCGTACTGCGATCGGCGCTCGAAGGCTTGTGGAGCGTAGACAAATACGGTGCGAGAACATATAGAACGTGGACACAGAGCCGAATGCTTGCTTCTTTGTCTCGCTTCTCGAGGAAATGCGCTCGCGTTTCAGCCGTAGCCGGCCCGATCGCGACGGCGATCTTGGAGGAGCCGGGTAAACGGTGCGGGCTCGGAAGAAGCCCGCTTGCTCTGCTCGCCGCTCGAGCATCGAAAATGGCCCAAGCGCGGAGCCGCCGAAACCTCGGCGATCGCCTTTTCCCGCCGCCGAACGAGTATGTGGCGATAAAGACGCGCGCTGCAGACCAAGAGGATAGGGATCCCGCGGCAACCGCGGCGCCTGTATCGTGCCCAGACATCTCGCAGCTTCTGCGGAGCAGGAAAAATGGCCGAAATCGGAGCCAGGGAGCGAGAAACAAAGCTTGTCTGTACAATAAGGGCGAGCAGCGCGCGATGAGCGATGCGTATTCGGTGGCTCTTTTTTTTTTTCTTCTTTTTACTGCCGCTGTTCCCGTTTGGCGGCTTGCGCGATTGATATTCAGCCGCGCGCAAGCTTTTCTTGAGCGATAGGCTTATTTCTTGTTCGGTACATGTGTCCCTCAATCCTGCCCTGGGTGGATCGAGGAGAGCAGAAGAGTAGGAGAAAATACAGACACACAAAGTCAGGTAGGGCGGCCGTTTTGTTTGAGGGCGTGTATCATATGCGTCTCTTGAGACTAAAACTCTTACCATGCAGGGCCCTCACTCACGGAGCTGCGCAAGTTGCCGGGCTCTAGAAAACTGTGCTCGCCAAACCAGTTTCAAAGAGGCTAGCTAGATCGAAAATGGAACTGACTGCGATTAGTAAATATACTTTCGCCAAAACATAGTTTTCATTTTTCGTTTTGTACTGTATGTATTATAGGCGTTACGCCACCTTTTTTTTCCCCCCTATAAATGGACTTCATTCCTATTGCTGCTTATTTTTTCTGTTCGTGTGGTAGTTATCAGCATTTGTTTACCGGTTATAGTGCTTTCGGAAACGCGACTAGTAATTTTATTGCGGGAAAAGCACCGCTATTTTATAGCGGCGCTGTGGCATCGAGGATTGCCACCTGGCGACATGCACTACGATTAGAACTCTGCAAAGAAGGCCGTTTATTTCAGAACTTCATTCCTTCGTGTCATTTCCTCCGGCGCATCGATTCCTTTCAGAAGGCATTTTTATTTAGTTTATACTGCATTTTCGGGCTGGTCGTTTGTGGCAATTTTCTTATGCAACCCGCCACTGCTAACAATGAGGTCGGGGCCAGTTGGGGGTCCATGGTATTTTAAATCGCGCATGCACTGAAACGAAACACGAACATGAAACTAACAGGATAAAGAGCGAACTTACAACTGTTTTGCTATAGTATAGGGTGCCTTTTTTTTTTTTTTTACACTAAGATGACTTTCAGATTGGCGCCCGTGTCCAATAATGAAATGGTTCCTTCGAATTCGAAGCTGTATGCCTCCACTCAGCACCTGAATAGGCCATTGTTGAGCCTGTTATTTATAGGCCTTTTACCACAATCGCATTTTAGATCACCGCAACCACGGAGAAGTAGTACTGTGTGCGTAACGCGCTATGAATCGCCGAAGGACTGCTGGATACTGACAATGGCGTTGGTGTGTGCACGCGTTTCGCATGTAAACAATAGTGTGTATACCTCTGATCGAGATATGGCTCCGTTTGCCGGCTTTCGTGTCAGTCTGTATGCCCCATTTACGCAGTGACGGACAGCTCGGCTGTATGCACAAGGCGTATCGGGCGAGGCCTCATCGAAAGTGTTTGCCTTGGCCGGTGCTCGAGATCTCTAGTATTCCAGGAAACGCGGGGTCACTTACTGATATTAGAAGGTACTGCATTCTTCAAGTTTTGCTTGCATGCTTTCCGGTCATAGATTAGAGGCTTCCGAAATGGTACGTGCGCGCACCCCAAGAGCGGAAAACGCTGTTGGGGTTTCGCGTTATCCCGTGTCAAGAGCTAGCCGCAGCGGTGTGGTAAGCCTGGTCTCGGAGTGGCCTGTCGTGGCGTCCTGGATCTTTAGACGGCGAAAGCATTTCAGGGCCTTGCTTTTCAGCCAACAGGCACTAGTGTTTGTGTTTTCCCTCCTGACGCAGAAATTTATCAGAATTCTTCGGATTTGCGGGGCTGTCGTTACAGAAACAAGACGCGTCTGCGGCTCTGTTCTCGATGCTCAGCAATAGATCACTGATGTGGTAGTGTTGGAGTGCATGCGGACAGCCGCGCTCAAACGACTTGAGGCCACGTGATTTGCTCTTGTGCAGTATAGCCGACCGCTTACGGCACCCCTAAAGACCAAAATGTCTTGAAAAGTGGGGGGCGAAGGTGCTCCTCACCCTACACGTTTTTGGAGCTTTGCAGGCGCCTTGAGTGCCCCACTACAGGCATGAAAAGCGAATCATATGGCCTGAAGACTTTTGACCTAGGCTGTACGTGTGTTTTCCTCGCATCAGCGCGTATAGAGCGCATAGTATGCGTAAGAAGGGCTTCTAGCGTTGAAGAGTGGTTCACATGCAGGACTCTTCGCCTGTTTTGCCTAGCGAGCAACAGAGGCTGCGTTGAAGGCCAAGCACGTGCACTACATTTGATGAAGTCAGCCTTCGGCTCCTGCGCTGCTAACATCTTGATGTTTATTGATCGAAATGTAGTAGTAGAGAGCGTAGAAATAGCGCAAAATAATTCAAAGTTGATTTGAGGTCAACGGCCGATGTGTTGGTTTGTGAAAGGAGTTGAAAAAAATATGTTGCCCCAAGCAAACTGGAATGCCTTGAGAAACATTTCCGGAATTTCACTGATATAGGTTAATATTTCTCATTCTACATTCCACCATTGTCCTTTCTAAGCTTTTTACTGTAATTATTAAAGAGCTGGGCTCCAGAGACTGAAGTTGTGCACCGTGAAATTTATTGCATGTATACGTAAACGTAGATTCCCTTTGTGGCATGATTCTTCGCGACGTTGGCGCTTGGTATTACTTGTACTATACGGACTAAGGATTATTCTCTGTGTCATCATTTTATGCAGTGTTAGAAAGGATTGCATCAGAAAAAAAAAAAAAACTTCGGTGTTACACTCTTTACTCTCATTGTTAACTCTCTAGTCATATTCAGCCGAACCTCCTTTTATTAGGATGAAGGGGAACTACCGTTCATTAAAGGTCCACTAATAGCATTGTGGGCGATCCAACATCAGTTAAATCGCTGCAATGATTGGGTATTGCATGCGAAGCTCAGTATTCGCTGTTCTCAAGTCTCGTATATATGGGAACTGAAGGCGGAAATATTACTTCACTTTTCTTTTTATGAGTTCAAGAACGGTCTTCTCGCATTGTATGTCGAATATAGAAAAATTGGGCAGCAAATAATTGTTAGAACTGCCAAGAAACTTGTTCAAAACGTAGTTACGTGGAGGAGCATTTATTGTATGCTGCGCATTCATAATTCTTGTTGGTCGTTCATAGCACGCTGTTTGATTATTTCGGAACAAACGTCATGAAATATCGAGAAGCAGTCAGCCATATCAGCCGCTGCGCCATATAAACAACATTACTAGTGCTTAAAAGCAACACATCTTACCTTAGTGGGAAGCACAATGCCACACCACGTTAGTTGAAGGCGTTGTTGTCCAATCGGCGTGGTGGCATCGTATATAGCTGAAGACATTTAGAAATTTTTTGTTTGCTTTGCAAGTGTATTCTGCCTCTCCTTTCTAAACTTGCTTCAAGCACCACTTAGCTGTGTGTGCACGTGTAATATGAAGTTTGAGCCCCGACAACACGCTACCCCTCTTCCCACTTCCGCCTGGCACAACAGCAGATTCGGCGCACTCAAGGCGTGCCCAACCCTTCAGACGTGCGCCGAAGGGAGATAGCGTTGTCGGCGACAGCGCGCAGGTAATGGTTCTGGGAACAGAGGCCCCCCTGGACTCGACGCGGAAGATGGCCGGCCGCGAATCAACAGCGCGGTCGCGAGATTGACCCGCAGCGGGGTGGACGGCGAGTAACGGGACCGCACGCGTGCCTCTTGACCGGTGCCGATAAATCAGCAGCGCAGCGGTGTGGCGACGCGTGCAGCGACGGCCGATCCGTTCGGCGTTTTGTTCCGTTCATGCGACCGCAAGCAGAGCGCTCCTTGAGGCTTCTTCACCCTATCGCGGCGGCGGCGCGCTGAATATTCATGGGCCGGGGGTTGCCGGAGGGTCGCATTCTGCGGGCAATAAGCTGCAGCCAGCAGCCGGCTGAACATCCCCAGCGGACACGCTAGGTGGCGGCAGACAGTCGCGCTTGATAGCGGCGGTGGCGCGCGGGGGCACGTCGCCGTGCTTCCGCTTTGGGTAAACAAAACCTCGCGCCGAGGGGTCGCCGCACAATGAGCGCCGCATAATACCGTTATAACAATGCCCGAATCCAGAAAAGAAAAGCGTTTCTCGCCTTCAACACCTCGCGTTTCATCGATCGCTCCTCCTCGCCGCGCAGCCGTGAGCGGCGCGCCGCGTGTGAGCCGGAAAGCAATTAATTTGCGACCCCAGCCACCCCTCACTTTAGGGCCCGCATTATTCCAGAGAGCGCGGCTGACTTTCTTGGCGCGGGGAAAGTCAGACCGCAACCTCGAGAGGCTTTCATGCGCCCTCCCGCGCCTCCTGGGGGCCGCGCCCGAGCCGGGGCGCCTCTCCCCATTAGTCTTCCCCTGCCGCCAAGTCGCGCCCAAGGAGCGCCGCCGTTTCCAATATGTAGCGCAGAGAAACTGCGCTCGCCTCCTCCTCCTCCTCCTCCTCCTCCCAGTTTCCAGGCTCTTCCTGCTTCTCTCTTGAGGAGCACCTTTTGCGCCGCTGTGTCCGCCGAAAAATGGACGCCGCATTTTGTGGTTTATGGCGTTGGCTGTCCAGCTACTCCAACAGCTGAAACCAGCACCGGTCGCTGTACCCGTTCTGATGCCGCAGTTTATGATCACGTATGGAGCCTCGCACCAAAGCCTGTGTAAAGCGCATAATGCCGCCATAGTTATGCAGTGTTACGAAGCGTGCCCTATCTATTCAGAGCCCAAAGCTATCTTTCAGGGCGAGGATATTTTCCGCTCGTTCCTTTAAGTATAGTACAACGCTGTACGTTCAGGTACAGCGTTCAGTGAACACCGGACACCCATGGAGTGCGGAAAGCGGAAGTATTCGGGCTGCACCGACGAATTTCCCGACGCGGCCGACGTGTCGAAAGCTGGCGCCGTATGTAAACACTGCTATCAACTGGGAGAAGAGAATACGCGCACAATCCTGTTACTTTACGCACTTGTGACCGTGCGAGTCCAGTCAACGTACCTTCTACGAGAGGTGCACGTTCTCCGCCGAGCATTTCCCTTTCGCCGGCATTGTTCGCGCTCCGTGGGCCAGTTGAATATGTGCATATGTGCGTATTACCGGCGGCGCTGCATGCGTAACATGATCTCATTTGCAATTCAGATCCCACACCCGGTGTGCACGCCACTTAGGCACAGAAAAATAAAACACCAGTGCTCGATTTCTGCCCACTGCCAGAGACTGCCTACCGTCGTCCTGTCATCTTATCCCCTGAAGCAAACGTATCGCGTCGGTTCGATGCGAACCGAAGTAGCTATAGTTATGGCAGCCAATTAACGGTCCGACAACGGCACCTGCGTTCTTCTGCAGACGCCCTTTTCCGGTTTAAGCGCATTAAGGCCTTCGCACTAGTGGCCCAGAGAAGATTCCTGAGGTCTTTGACACGCGTAGAACGACAAAGACGCCTGCCCGGGTTGGAACGTCCGGCTGTCTGATTGTATTCAAATTTTTATCTCCTCCTCAAAGACACAACCTAACGAACTTGCTTCTACCGCATATGCAATGCATCTCGGCTGAGCTGCGGTGCACTTCCTGCCTGGCTCATGCGAGCACCTTCAAAACAAGCGTATTCTTTTGTCGCGGGACTCATGCAAAGTAGGCGAGCAGAGAGCGGCAGCCGCGTACTCACAAAAAGAACTCCGCGGAAACAAGCGCGCTTGTTTTGTACACGCCGACGCTGATCTTTCCCCCGGCTAGAGCTGGGAACAAATTGCGAACAAAGGCGCTTTTCTGTGTGCTTTGGCACTTAAGGCTGACGCGGCCACCAAGATCCAAGGAGGAGGGCGGCGCGCGCAGTCTTCGAGCAGCTATACAACGCGCACTCTGTGCAAAGGGCGAAGAAGGAGCTGGAAGCTTTGGCGCCCCTGGGCCCGGGCTACACGCTGTGCTCGTCGATGGTCGTAGCGAAGCACTTAGTGGACATTTAAGTACCTGCAGAGGGCGCCACAGCCTTCGCCTAGGTCTGGCCACAGAACATGTACTACGAGTGGCCTTTACGACCGCGGGCCTGGGCTCACAGTGCGGCGCCGAGCACGCCTGGAGCCGTGAGAAAGTCACTCAAGTTTACGACAATTCGAGGTGGATTTGTTTTGAGAAGCGCTGGCTGACGCCCATGTTTCGAGCCTCTCGCGTTGCGCGCCCCCGCGCCGCTGGCGTAAATTGCGCCCGCGCGGCAGCTGCGGCCGCGGGTGCCCCATTCCTAGGATGGCACGTCTCGAACAGCGTCGGCGGCGCGCCTCGCGGGCGCCTCCGCTGGTCGCGCTGTCATTGGCTGGCCGGCGCTACTGTCGGGCCCCGCCATTGGAAGAGATCGCGCAGCGCGAGCTCGCGATTTATTGCCTGCGCGTGCCACCAGCAGCGCCACAGAATTCCGCAATCATGCCCCCGATGGCTGCTGCTCCGGCGCGCAGAGGCCCGGTTGTGATCCTTCGCCATCTCAAGTGGCCGCCGCCGCTGCTTCCTGCAAACCGCGTCATTTTTCATGCGCGTTCCCTTTTCCACGAAGGGGAAACCGCGCGAAATCACTGGTGCCTTACGCAGTGAGGTTGCCGCTTGCGTGAACAGCCAGGATGGCAGTGTGCACTGCTGAGCCAGCTGCACGGTGCATACGTGCACGACTTGTAGCAAGACTGGCGCTGGAGGCGGTAAAAGGCGCGCGCGCACGAACCCTTGTATCTGACACGAACGGTGTGACGTGCATTCGAGGTGGGCTAATATTTGCAAGCTCCTACTAAATCAGGCTGCGGTGAGCACTGTAAAGCTGTTAATAACATGTAAATAATCGGTCACGCATGTACCGCTCGAAGCACTTAAAGGGACACTGAGGAGAAATTTACAGCAGCAGAATATTACCGCATTCTAATGATAAAGTCGCTACTGAAAGTAGCTTTTATTAGAAGGAAATGACCAAAAAAAAAAATGAAACACAGATGTCGTGAGAACAAACAGCGCTTACAGACAAAGGACCAGAACAAGAAGGACACACAGATGTCGCCATCGCCGGTCGATTTCGCTAGCAGACTGCGGTGCGTCGGCAGTTTTTAGGGGCGGATACCAGAGGCTATGCTGCATCGCCATTCACTTCATCACGGAATCCTTCTCTATGCAGACGTCACAATACAAACATCGACATGTCCAGTAAGAAATCGATATTTAATAATAGGTGCAGTTGTCCTTAATGTCTCTTTAATCAATTATGGGTTTTGACATCCCCTGTTAATATTGGAAGTGCCGGATCAAGATTTGTATATCGGATTTTTTATATGTACACATAGCTATTGTTTATAGAAATATAGTAAGGTGTTGCATTCAAATCCACCATAATAGGCTTATCGATCGATTATGAGATGCTCCCCTCTACATAAGGCGGTAGCCCAAAGGGTAGAACTATATGGCCGCTTTTTTTTTTTTTCGCCGAAACTTTTTTCACTACCTTGCTGTTGCGCGAACTGAATCAACTGCCATCGATGTATACTACCTGGCTCTTTGTAAACACCAGCCAGTTCGGCAAGTACCGGTGCAAGGTATAAGTTGCATTCCATGATGCACCCCATCAATCAAAAGAAGGATGAGGGCCGCGAATAATAATGTATCATAGGAAACGCATTGAAATTCAACGGAACACTGCTTCTTTGCTGAGACTTGTTGCCACTCTATTTAGCTGATTTCTGGGGGCAGAAATGTACCAGTTCGTACTTGCCAAAGATCCGCTACTTGCCAAAGGTCCGTACTTGCCTATATCCGCTCTTCACTCACAAATGCAGCAATCATGTTTTATTGCCCTTCAGGTTCCAGCAACTTCCGACTTTATTTCGTCACGTTTGCATCTTTGCTGGTACAGAGGTTTCTCTGCAGAGGTTGGCTTCATCTTGAGTAACGACTATAATTCCAGACTTATCGTTAAAAGCTGCTTGGAGGGGAGCACGGCAAGTGCTTATCAAAGCGTTCATGCACTGTGATTATTTATTGAGGCATATACATACAAGTGCGCAGTGAAATCAAAGGACTTAAAGATATTTTCTGAAATAAGCCAAATCCAGATGCCGAATGTAAATGAACTTCAGCTGTAGTTGCAAGTTCGCCCAAAGATCTTTCCCCTCAAAAACTGTCAAAATTAAGTGGGCCATATAACTAGCATTTTACAGCGTATCACGTAACAGCTTCCAGTGCGTTGCTGTGGATAAAGGTCTTCCGCGTTTTTCTCGGGTTTCTGTCAAGGTGGATTTGGCTCATTTCGTAAAAAGAAAAACGGCCAGTTGTTTTTTGTTGGGTATTGAAAACGTGCAAAAATTACCCAGGAGGACGAGGCAAAAATTACCCAGGAGGACGAGGCAAAATGTACACAGGGAATCGCCTCACGTTACCCTTGTTTCACACTTCACAGAGAAATGGTGCAACGTCCTTTATATTAAAGTCCTTACCAGCTATGGCCAAAATTGCGGCAACAACCACAGGAAAAATATTGGGCAAAATAATACTTGTGCAGTAGGTCAAGCTTCTACTGAAGTCACAAATCACGTAACAAAAGGCACGAATGCACAGATTCATGCAGACAGACTTTGGAGATATGCCTTACACGTGTGAATTACAGCTGAGGTGTTGGCATTCTCAACTTTTTCTTATTGTGAATAGGCAGCAGATTTTATGTATAGTCTAGTGTCCGCATTTTGTGAGGTGTTTGTGCTCGTTACCTAATCCAAATCGGCCAAGGAATTGAAAATGATCTCTTGTCTTCTCAGCACCGTTGGCTTTTTTTCCTTGCCGCTCTCAGTGGTTACATCGACTAGACCAGCTAATGCGAATTGAGCTTCGATCCCGGCCACGGCGGCTGAATTTCGATGGAGGCGAGATTCTAGAGGCCTGTGTACTGTGCGATGTCAGTGCACGTTAAAGAAGCTCAGGTGGTCAAAATTCCGGAGCCCTTCACTACAGCGTCCCGGATAGCCTGAGTCGCTTTGGGACTTTAAACCCTAATGAACCAAACCAAACCAAAACTTTGAGCAGGGCCAACTTCGAGAACAATTTTCGCAGATTTTTGGCACCTGCGTGCTTCGGCATGGTGCATGTGTGGTGAAATCGTCGCTAACTGCACATCGCTTCTTCGTAGAATCCTATCTTCGTATTAACTAAGAGGCCTAAAGAAACATGAACAGGCAACTTTCACGAAAAACCATGGCTTCAGGAAGAAAAACTGGAGTTAATAGGATAGCCCATAGCCTATAGTGCCCTGCTATACAAATTGTTTTCCGCAATGACAGTCATAGTTGGTGATGGTTCACAGGCCGACTCTCGAATGCGTGGTCTGCTGCAGACAAAGTGAATCGCAGAGCGAACGACAATTAGAAATGCAGCGTCATATCGTATCATGCAGCCTTTGATGTCTCTCTCTCCCCCTCTCTCTCTCCTCTTCTCTCTCTCTCTCTCTCTCACACACACACACACACACACACACACACACACACACACACACACACACACACACACACACACACACACACACACACACACACACACACACACACACACACACACACACACACACACACACACACACACACACACACACACACACACACACACACACACACACACACACACACACACACACACACACACACACACACACACACACACACACACACACACACACACACACACACACACACACACACACACACACACACACACACACACACACACACACACACACACACACACACACACACACACACACACACACACACACACACACACACACACACACACACACACACACACACACACACACACACACACACACACACACACACACACACACACACACACACACACACACACACACACACACACACACACACACACACACACACACACACACACACACACACACACACACACACACACACACACACACACACACACACACACACACACACACACACACACACACACACACACACACACACACACACACACACACACACACACACACACACACACACACACACACACACACACACACACACACACACACACACACACACACACACACACACACACATTCTCTCTCTCTAGAACGAAGCAACGCCCGCATCCGGGACCATACATCTTGGCATCCTTGCGTTTAACCGCTTCATGGCTAGCTTATGGATAGCATTGGTGCCGCTTGTTTTTACACATTTGCAACGTCGGCATAAATGGTGCAGGCCTTGGTGCATTTTCGCGCCGAATAGAAATCCGTTTCAACTTCGCATACACAGAACAAAATCGTTTCCTGAAGGATCGCAGCGACTGTGGTGGGAGTGTTTTTTTATCATTATTATAAAATTAATAAGGAAAGGAAAAGATGCTTACTGACCACGGAGACTGCCACTTACTTCTGGAACACCTTACCTACTGCCGGCGAAAATATAGCGAGGGCCGATAGGTACGACGAAGTATAAAGACAGGAGGGACAGTAAGAAAGGAGCGGAGAGAATAACTTTATATGTTGAACAAAGCAAAGGGTCGCATGCGCTTGAAAACATGCACACAAATAAGGACGGTGTCGCCCGTTCCGTCTGCGGTTTTTCCTCGGTCGGCTTTGTCGTGTGTTTCATGTTTTGTGCTCACCTGACCACTTGCTGAGGTTTGAACAGTAGAACGCCATGAGTTTGTTTCAGATCAACATACGTATGATGACTGGAGCGCTGGTTTAATCATGTGGCCATCAGTGAGCCTCTCTTTTTCCCCCGTTTCCCTTTTTAATTTTTTCGCAACAGTATAAAAGGCGAGCGTACGCTTTCTTAGACGTAATGGGTGTCGCGGACGGTCGAAACAGATGTGAGAGTAAAAGCAAAATGCTTAGCTTAGGTTAGCGGCGAGACTGCCTACCACTTCGCGCTTGATTTGTATAATTAACGCTGCAGTACTTTCGCGTGAGGTGACAATAACTAGCCTTAGCGAGCTGGGAAGCTCCAAGCAGCAGGATTTTTGTTCAGTCTGCTGCGCTAACGAGATTAGCCTAGGCACTTTTTTCGTGTGCGCGTGTTAGCATTATCGCTGCCGTTGGTGGGCGGATTTATACATCCTGGACTATTGCTTATTTTCTTGCTCGTTACTCTGGCTTGAAAATGCTCTTGAAATTATGTATATCGGTAACAAAAGACTTGTTTCCGAGGCAACTGCTGCTTGTTCCTTGAGCGCAAGCTGCCAAAACCACCGAACAGCCGGTGTATATCTTTCTTAACATCTTGTTTGTGCTTACCTGTTTTCTTCACTAATCATGCTGTCGCAGTTCGTGTACTACTGGACACGTTACGGGACAAAAATAAGGATTTTACAGTGACAGCGATTTGTTTATTCATTGGTTTGTTTGTAATTCCCTCAGGGTACAATGTACCTTACAGAGGGACCGGGAAATACAAGGCTTAATACAAGTCTTACCAACCTCTTGAGAAGCGTTGATTTCAACTATGAAGCTCTGGCACTCGGGAGAATTACCTAATCTCGTCCGCTGCAGTTAGGCCGAATTTGTAAGTAGATGACGTGGAAATGTCACGAGTATTACATGACGTTTAGGTAATTGCATGACCTGTGCATGACAGTGTAGGTTATTCAGATCTTATCTTTCAGTTTAGCTTCGCGAAGAATCTCGCTAGCTGCCCGCAGCGGTTGTGCTTCGATAGGCGGTGCTCGGGTCCTGTCCCGCGTTGAACATCTTTGACCGTGGTCGTGGTTAACCTACAGCACTGGTCCACTACTTCCACGGCCTGTAGCTCTGAGGGGTAAACAAATTTATACCTAAGTAGCATTATCATTGCCATCACAGCTGCATTTGATATGATTCCGCCGGGATTGCGTACACGTTCACTGTTGGCATTTTATACAACCTGACTTAACAGGTGTGTTCGGGTTGGATGACGCTCGGTCGCTTCTTTCTTATCCAAATAATATGTTATTTGTTATTTCGCTTTTGTGTGCTCTGTATAAGTGCAATGTTTGTTTCCTTTTGATATGGGCACATGTTTCAATATTCTCGTCCCAGGTGTTGTTTGCTGCTGAACAGCAAATGGCATTTTGTCAAAAAATGCAGTTTCCACGTAATGCCCAGCACCTGTCTAAAACAGCAGTTTATCTAAAAATGCTCTTCGTCGGAGGAAAAAAGCGCTGAAGCAAAATAAATTATTAGTATAGACGGCGCGCAACAACCGGCATGCCGCCGCGGTGGCTCAGTGGTTATAGCGTTCGGCTGTTGACCCGAAAGACGCGGGTTCGATCCCGGCTGTGGCAGTTGTATTTCGATGGAGGCGAAATTCTAGAGACCCGTGTACTGTGCGATGTCAGTGCACGTTAACTAACCCCAGGTGGTCGAAATTTCCGGAGCCCTTCACTACGGCGTCCCTCTTAGCCTGAGTCGCTTTGGGCCTTTAAACCCCCATAAACCATAAACCAAATCAAACCAGCGCAACACTGGTGAAGCCGAGCAACAGACTGCGGCCAGTGACGGAGGTAGCAACCTCAGTGAACTGCACAAGCGGCACAACTAGGGTGCGAGCCAGTGCCGGCGCCGCCTGGGCAGCTGCGACCCTGTAGTGCAGAATTTGCCCTTTAGCAGAGGGGAGTCGCTCTGGCATCGCGCGACGAACTGAGTTCTGGCTCCGCAAACCGTGGTCAAACTAAGATCATCTGGCGAACGTGGAATCAATGCGCTGGCGGCTTTAGTGCACCGACTGAAGCATTAGAACGCGTTTTGAATGCCTGATCATTTCACACGTTTGCGCTTCGCTTCTACAGGAATAATGTTGGGAGCCGGTTATCCAGGATATGTGCTGCACAATGTCGTCTCTGTAATGTCCATGCCTTTCGACTACGTGCTACCCATACGTGACAATAAACCGGCTTCGTCATTATGCAGCACGGTAGACCGCGACATATGCTCCGGATTCTGCTGTGTGACGTCAATATGCGCCCCTACCAGGATATTCTGAATCACGGCTGGAATCTAAGAATCTCAGGAAAGGGTTGGGCTCTGCGAACGGCCGAGGAGAGTGGCGATATATGAACTCTGTCATCGATGCCTACAGCGCCCTTTGATACCTTGACGAACTACATGAGTGGCGCGTTACTCGCGCAGATCCCACTGGGCACTCAGGGCGCGTGGTTACCGGTTACGGCGCTAAAAGGCTCGCTCGCGGCCGCAACGCTGAGCGTCCGTTTCAAGCGGGGAAGCTTTCGAATCCCTCGCACCTGTCGCACGCCGGCGGCCAGCGCGCGTACACGCGGAGGCGCGGGGACCCTCCTCGCTCGCAGTGGTAGGCAGCCTCCGACAGAAGCGGCAGCAGCCAATTGATGTTCTTCGGTAGCTGGGCACTAATTGAAACCGCAACGGCCCACACAAAGGTGCGTAAAACGGCACTGATACGGCGACCGTTCGAGCGTTGACGCAATCGGACAGCTGCCGCGGAGGTAGCGCGAGACATCTGGCAGCAGAATTTGCATAACCGGTTTTCGGGGGTGAAGACGTGCGCCGGGAAATCGGCGGCCCTGGTCAAGCATTTGCATGTGCTAAAAACAAGCTCTTTAGGCGCGTGAAGCGGACCAAGAGTCAATACGGCCGCGAGCATGGCGAGCGCGGAGCAAGATGGATGGTGCCTCGTTAGCGGTAGGGCCTCCCGGCGCCGGCGCCGGAATACGAAATGCTCCTCGCGTCCCAGGTCGGTGCCACCGACGATGGCAGGGCCCGATAAGCAGACGGATCGCGTATACTCGCCGCGTACTCCAAAACGCCACCACGCTGGAAATGCATCGGATCCTTGCGTCCCTATGCGCGACCGACTCCGCCTGCCTTGTTGCGCGCCCCTCGCCAGCTCCGCATTCGGTCCAGCGAGGAGGCGGCCATTGAGCTGGGCAAATATACCCGCAGCTCGCGCCAAGAGCAAAAGATCCGTCGCCAGCGGCGCTTTTCTTCGAATCCTTCCTCTCCTACCACTTATAATTGCGCTCGGGAGCATTCATCACTCTTGCATAACCACAGATCGGTGCTATCCTATCATCTCTTCTTCCCAATGAGTGGAGAGGTGCGTATATGGGCTATACTTTTCCGGCTGTAGCCACTGGAACAATGAAGGACAGTGCAACGAGGATATATATATATATATATATATATATATATATATATATATATATATATATATATATATATATATATATATATATATATATATATATATATATATATATATATATATATATATATACGCTTCGCGTTAACGCGTTAATGGCTTCAAGGGCGTACGAATTATTAAGCTGAAGTCATTTGTTGAAAGTGATACGCATTTGGAGAGAACACCGTCGCCGTCTTAGTAAACCTGTTCGAGCGCCAGATCTTCCCGCAACACCGGCATAGCGCTGGCGCATGATCTGGAGTCCGAACAGGTTTACTTAGCGCGGACGTTCAACAATGAGCAGGGAGATGTCTGACTGTGATGTCGCAGAGGCGGAATGCGGATGAAACGGCTGTGCACAGAAGACGGTCATGTTTTGTTTTGTTCTAATATTTAGCACGTGTAGATTGTGTTTAAATTTCCTCCAAGACCAAGTCTTTTCTTATCTTTTCCATCGTAACAAATGCAGAGCATCTGTCTCTGACGTTAACAACTGTCTCGAAGATCTTTGTCCCCTTTGAGCCCTCCGATAATGCCGAAACACTCACAGGGAGATCAGGTGCATAGAAAGTGCCTGAAAATGTCCGCGCAGCCTGCGTAATACCTTGCACATATGCACTCTAAACAGTAAGGAGCAAAAGTGGAGCAATCTGTCCTGTAGCTAACTCCCTTTTATAACACTGAGTGCGCTAGAGGACAGCTCACTGCCTTTTACTCCCATATAGGCGTATTAGTGTTTAAAGTGTAGCATAATAAGCAAATATAGTTCGTCTTGGCTGAACACATTTTTTACATGCATTGGATGAACGTTTGTTTTCAAAAAGATATGGCGCAACGCGAAAAGGGCACATACTCTTAGCACATGTCTCTGTTTCTTTTTTGTTCTCTTCTCCTTCATATTTTTTCCTCTCCAAGACACCAAATATTCAGCAACATGCCTTCTCAGAGATGAACCCTTGCGTTTTGGCCTGTGGTCACTCTGCGGCTGCCACTGCTTGCCGCTTTCTTTTGAGGGGTATTGGTAACGTGAGTGAACTGCTATACTACCAGGCACGAAAGTTCGTGGGATGCGAGTATGTTGGACGAATTTTATTTCGACACCGTCACGCATACCAGTGGTCTGAAATTTCTGAAGGTGGGTGGGAATGTGCATGCTTCATCAGCTGGCGATATTGCTAGGTGGTTAGGTTGCGAGGCAATGCTACAGTAGTTTTTTTTTTTTTCGAGAACAAGCACCCCGTGAACTTTTGTGGCCGACTGTACATAAATCGGTGAGAACCGCATTCAATGCGTCCCTTGTGGATTCAGCTCAAAGGAAATCTCTCTCGGAAATGTTCGAAGCCAATAAGAGTCCGCAGCCTGGCGGTACTGTGCACGTAAGCGAAAACCCGAAGGTGGTCACGCAGGGTTTCGAAATGTAGCCACCGTGGTTCATGATTCCATAAGCGGCCAGCAACTACCACTTCACACTAAGCATATGAATGTACGATAAGAAATGAAAATGCAAGAAGGAAAGAAATGACATGGTGCCCCAGAAGCATCGCGTGCTTGATGCCTGATATCGCGGCAAACCTGTCGCGACGTCTAGGGTCTACTTCGTTCCCATGGTTGTAGCCTGCACGTCTGTTTCCTCTGTTGCTGGGCCATCTGATGTGGCTTTTTTTTATTAAATGGCCTGTTTGCAGTAGCGGTGCCAATCACGAAGCTATAAGTATTACACGCGTGTGCTTTGCGAATTGTAGGCGGCAGTCACCGTCCAGCTCCCAGCGTATATATATCCCGCAGAAGGATCGCTCGGGATCCGCACGCCACTGTGCTGTGGAGTCGTCCGTTTCAAAGACGGCGGGGCAGGTTTATTCCCTCGCCGAAGCAGGCATCTCGGACGGTGCGGGTCGGCCCGCGAGGAGCGTGTCTCCAGTGCCGACCGCAACTCCGCTTTTCTCTTGTCCGGCCTTGGGAGAAGAAAAGACGGCACCGACGAGCTGCGGGTTCGTGATCGCGTGCGCCGACCGCTCCAAACACCCCCAGTGTTGAAGACAGACGCCGCCGGAAAAGTCATTCGCATTCATTGCTTCCCCGGCCAAGAAAAACTGGCTCGCTTGCGAGAAGGCCGCGCCAGAACAAGTGGAACGACAACTTCCGCTTGCTAATGGTCCACGAGCGACGACAGCGCCACCGCAGAGTGGCTTCCGCTTCGTGCCTGAGCGCGATTAATCTCGCCACCAAGATGATGCCTCGCCTTCGTCACCGCTAACGACGTTATTATCTTGTGTGAGGCAGGAAGCCTGCCGCTCGCACGAGCTGGCTTCTTGCATTGTGTGGACACTGGGCACGTATACCTGTATGCGAGCACACACGCCTGTTAGGCGCACTGAGACCGTCACCGTCGCTGTGTCGCTTTGTTTTTCCATGTCACTCGCTGCTCGATTCTGCGCGGGCACATTAAGTGTGAAAGTGCCGAGCCCGTTCGGCGGCTCGCGGTGCGTGCGAGGCGGGAGAGGTGCGTGACTCGACGGATCACGCCGACACCACCGCACCGACAGCCCCCTTCCGCCACCCGAGGCTCTTGATGCGACTGGCAACATCACCCTGACACCGGTGGCAACAAACAGGGCTGGCGCACTACAAGGGTTCGAGAGCAACAACACGAAAGCAAGAGAGGATGAACTGGGGGTGGGAGGGGGGACAGAATTGGCATTAGCATTGCAGGTATGCGCAAGGCACATCTGTCACGTGCAGTCACGTAGTCTAAACGGGGCGACAGGACTCCTGGGGACAGTGCTGATAGAAGTTTGCTTGCCATCCACCTTTTTATGAAGGTACAACTATTTCGTGCCTGCATAGGCAAGAGATGGGCAGACCAATCGCGAGGCAGTAGAATGAAGTCCCCTTCGCCACGTCGGTGTTCTGTCTAGATGTAGAGCTTTCGTCAAAAATGTACCGGATATCGGGTCTTTTCTAGAGCCGCAGGCCGGAGGACCGAAGTTTCCGGAAGCGCAAAACATTTAGTTTTAGATTAGGGAGTGTATAGTCCAACTGAATACAAAACAAAAGACAGTGGTCTGCTATGCATAGCACTGGCTTGAAACAGAATGTGAGCCTAGTACTCTTATCCCCCCCCCCCCCCCCATTCGTCGATGTAATTGGCTGCTGTTACCCCATGTAAACCATTTAATGGGCCTATTTGAATCGGTCCAGCAAGAGGTGAAAATTTTAGGTATTACTTCCGGTTTGTGGAGCAGGCTGTCTATGCACTCAGAATTTGTCGAAGCCTGCTTCCGTCCTGTTACTACTGGGAAATAACCATTTCTTTCAATGCTACGCAAAAAAAAAAGCATGTAAACTGGCTTTGCGTGGTTAGGTTGTTTGTGTGTCTGTTGCCTACAGCTATAAAGAGGGCAGGGGAAAAAATAAGAAACGAGAAGGGCATGTCCAGCGAAGCGCCGAGCAGAGGTGGCTCCAGTCGAACGGAGGCCGTTTACTCTGGCGAAAGCCGTCGCGGCGCTGAAATCCCAAACACTCTATTTCTTTTACGGTCAGCGTTCGCAAATGGTTCAGCGCACTTGGCCGAAACAGGAGCGGGGAGACGAGCAAGGTCCTCCGCACATTCGGGTGATGCCGGCGGTATATAGCGAAAACGGGAAGGACAAGCTCAGTGTGGTTTTCCGTGCTCGCAGAACCTACAGAAACAAGCAAAACAAATTCATTACAATCTAACGAACACGACTCCAAACAGCGGCACCACGGTCCGGCCTATTCCCATCCCACAAATAGCCCTGCGTTAGACGCACACACACGCACACACACTGGCGGCGGTGCCGACAAGCGGAAGAGCGGCCGATTGAGCTCCTCGAGAGCCGGAGCTCCAGGCTCAAGCAGATGAAAGAGCAGCGGCCCGGTCAGCCAGGGAAGAGAGGCCGTACGCTGAGCCTTTTTGGACGTCCAGCAGCCGTCGACTGGCAGAAACGGCAAGCCTATCTTCCCTTCCCTGCCCTCGCAGCTCCTCCGCTCCTTGAGCGCTCGGCTTTCATCAAGAAGTGTCTCGGACGCTCGGTCCGCTTCCCCGCGCCGGAGACAGTAAAAACCACGGTGACTTTCGCACCGGCCGCACATAGATTCCACTTAGCGGGGAGGAAGACAGACCGTGCGCTACTGCGGGGAAGTGTAAACCGCTCAGTCGTTAATGTCATATCCTCGGCCGACGCCAGCTTCCCTCTGCCCGGCCGTGCTCGATTCGGCTCTTGTTTATAGAGATGGGCTCTCTGCGGGCGCTTAAGGTGAGCGCGGGACGTAAACCTGCGTCGCCCGTCCAAAACCGGCCAACTCCCCCCCTCCTTTCCATTCTCCCGTCCCCTGCGAGCGTTCGTCCTCAGTCTCGCGGCGCGCGTCGACGCAGGGTGCGATACTGCGCTTTTGTCGTTCGGTTTTCCTCTCCCCGTTCTTCTGTGATGCGTAACCGCTGCACGTCCCGCTCTCGTTTAGTCGTCGCAAGGGATATTTCTCAGCATAGAACATACTATTAGGCGCACTTATCGCTGGCTGCCGGTGGACTGCTGTTTTTTTGCAGTGCATTCTTCGTGGGTACAGACTTTTTCCCTTCATGGTCTTGCCCGATTGTGGAAATAATTTACTGTCACTACAGCGCGTTTTCGCTTCTCCGTATCGATGGCACGTGTTGTTCGCGTTGCTCAGTTGACTGCTTTCCTTGTCCATAGTATATCTGGTGCGCTATTTGCACTCTAGAGTTTGCTTCACGGTGTTCTAATTCTGTCTTAGTGTACAAGCCAAGTACTTTTGTTAGCATCTAAACGTCAGTTACAAAAAAAAGAAAACGAAACTATTATCTGGTGGGCAGTAAACAGAAAAAAAATGGCGTCGACTAGCTGAGAGAACGCACTGAACGAATCGGCTGTGTCTCTGCAGTGTCCTCATGATTTCATTGTCACTTGAGATACAAGCAAATCACAAATATGCGTTGTGCATTGCCTATTCGCCAGCTATTAGGTTTCTGTTGTTGTCTGACGGCGCATCACCTTCATGAGCTCATTGCTCTCAGTCACGAGCAAACATTACGTGTTAAGAGTGAATACTGGATGCAAGGAACTGAGTTGATATGTGCACAATACAACGTGCGCGCTCATACACAAGTATACGCAGACATTGCTTCGTTCAGCGAGTTTTGTGCCGCAATATATATATATATATATATATATATATATATATATATATATATATATATATATATATATATATATATATATATATATATATATATATATATATATATATATATATATAAAAGCCGCGGTGGCTCAGTGGTTATGGTGCTCGGCTACTGACCCGAAAGACGCAGGTTCGATCCCGGCCGCGGCGGTCGAATTTCTTGGAGGAGAAATTCTAGAGGCCCATGTACTGTGCGATGTCAGTGCACGTTAAAGAACCCCAGGTGGTCGAAAATTCTGGAGCCCTCCACTACGGCGTCTCTCATAGCTTGAGTCGCTTTGAGACGTTACACCCCATAAACCAACTATATATATATGTGTGTGTGTGTGTGTGTGTGTGTGTGTGTGTGTGTGTGTGTGTGTGTGTGTGTGTGTGTGTGTGTGTGTGTGTGTGTGTGTGTGTGTGTGTGTGTAATTTGACGAATTATTCTTAAGTGAATTATTCTTTAAAAATAAATTTATTCCGCAGCCAACTTACTTGTCCATTGTCTGTATTGAAAATCTAACATGCTTCAAAGCAGGGATGACAAACTTCCTCTCTGCATAGCGCGACCATTTTTCTTTGGTGTACCCTGAACATATTTTTGAATGCCGTGAAAAATTAGTTTGTTCTATGAACTTTGTTTACTTTTATTTTATCCCCAGATTTTTCTGTTGTTGTTGTTGTTCAGTGCATCATGTCATGATCCGGATCATGTGAGGGAAATAACTAGAAGAATAAGAATGGGGTGGAGCGCATATGGCAGGTTCTCTCAGATCATGAATGGTAGCTTACCAATATCCCTGAAGAGAAAAGTATACAACAGCTGTATCCTACCGGTACTCACCTATGGGGCAGAAACGTGGAGGCTAACAAAGAGGGTTCAGCTGAAGTTAAGAACAACGCATCGAGCTATGGAAAGGAAAATGATAGTTGTAACGTTAAGAGATCGGAAGAGGGCGGAGTGGGTGAGGGAACAAACGCGGGTTAATGACATCTTAGTTGAAATCAAGAGGAAGAAATGGGCTTGGGCAGGGCATGTAATGCGAAGGCAGGATAACCGCTGGTCCTTAAGGGTAGCGGAGTGGATTCCAAGAGAAAGCAAACGTAGCAGGGGACGGCAGAAAGTTAGGTGGGCGGATGAGATTAAGAAGTTTGCGGGTATACAGTGGCGGCAACTGAAAAAGGACATGGTTAATTGGAGAGACATGGGAGAGGCCTTTGCCCTGCAGTGGGTGTAGTCAGGCTGATGATGATGATGATGATGTTGTTGAGTGCTAGCACGTACTCCCTCTGTCACGTTGATAGGGATTGTAGGTAAATAAGTAAATAAATAAATAAATGAGTGCATGTAACACGTACAGATACAGGGTGCCATTTCAGCGTGTCACATGCCCTGGCCCTGACCCGAAACCCAATAGGGCAGCCAATTGGGCTCATGAAGCCGCTTCGGTGGCTCAGTGGTTATGGCGCTCGGCTGCTGATCCGAAAAACGGGGGTTCGATCCCGGCCGCGGCGGTCGAATTTCGATGAAGGCGAAATTCTCGAGGCCCGTGTGCTCTGCTATGTCAGTGCACGTTAAAGAACCCCAGGTGATCGAAATTTCCGGAGCCCTTCACTACGGTGTCCCTTTTAGCCTGTGTCGCATTGGGATGTTAAAACCCAATAAACTAAACTAAACATGCCCTGGCGACCTTTCTTGTCACTTTTCATTTCCTCTTGCTTTTCGTCACGCCATCAGTATTATTTCAGTGACTGCGCTGTGAACGGTTGTTCTTTGTACCCGAGCACAAAGCGACGTATACATGCGATATTTTCAGTCTTGCGTCCATTTCTGCTTCCAGTTCCCAGTGTCGCGAAATTCCGCTTTACAAAAGGCCTCACGAGAGTACCTACGGCTCAAGCACTGCTGTTCAGGCCGCGCGTCGTAGAAAAGGCCACCGGCTCGTTACGTTCTCAAGACCTCGAGATGTTCGGCAGCCATATCATCTTATCAAATTGATCTACCCTCCATTACTTCACAGGCTGCATGGTATCGGCAGTGAGGAGCGGCACTCATATGAGGCATTTCATGGTTAATGCGGAAAGTTATATTTAGCACCATACTTTATTTTTTTTTTTTTTTGCAGCGCTACAGGCGTTTTCTATTCTGCACCAAATATGTTATATTGCTGCCACTCTAAAAATGCTTCAGTGGCGTTGGTCTTCACGCACTCATAACATTAGCACGATACACCGATAGGTACACCGACCGACGCAATTGCATAGAAGTTCTCTCTCCCTTCTTGCCCTCTTCCCTTATAAAAATGGTCTATAGACAGTCTATAGACTTCTTATTGACTCTGTTGACTTCCTATAGATATTGATTTTTGTCTATTCATAGTCTATAGACAAAAGTCTACTAAAAGTGTATGGCCATAAATATATAGATTGTCTATAGACTGTCCATGGCATTTGTATTGCCTATAGACTGTTGTCTAGGATTTGTCTATAGACAATCTATAGACTTTATACACAGAAGTCTATAGACACTCTATAGACAGTCTAAAACTTTTTTTGTAATGGTTAGAGGAAGCACGAGATTCAGTCTGACAATTTTTGAGTGGTCAGACGACGCACTTCTCCTCAGGGGGCAGAATAACATCCTCAGGTGGGGCTGTTTAAATTCAAAAATTGAATAAAAGAAAGGCGAAAGCAAATAGTACATGCGACGGGGTTTTTTTAGTCTGAGTTTTGGTCGTGCGGAAAGGTGTTTTCTTTCCCTTTTACAATGTATTCGTTTTACGAATCGTATGCGAAGTATTGCTTTTGGTTTTTGCAGTCAAGAATCTACTCTACTGTACGCCACGTAAAATTATTGAAGATGTCCCTTGCTGTAGTAAACATTTGCAAATGCTTAGCTTTTTGTCTTTCCTATATTTACAACTGATATACACTCGTAGCTTGGCTAGTTAGTGAATATGCACTGTTAGAAATAGTACTAACAGTGTGTTCTAGAGGGCTTCACGAAATGTAACCTTACTAGAATGCTATGCATAACATCGCTAAGACCAAAACTACTGTGAATAGGTGATGTGACATTTGTTGATATTTTTAGAAAAGAACAGTGTACATGGGTTGCTGTGTGGTTCTTTACAGGGTTCCTTGAGATGTCACGACTGAGGATCTAGCGCCCTGGTTGACCAAAACAAGTTCCACCACGGCAGATAGCGGGGAAGACAGAAATCTGTGCATCAAGGTAAACTGCATTTCGATGCTTAGGGGCCGAATTCGCGGAGCTTTTATTGCGTATATACGGCTTCTTGGCTGGGCGACCCATTTGGCTGCCTCTCACTCGCTATTGTGATTGCCAAACAAATGGGCTCCGGCCAACCACAAGTCTAACTTACATATACGACTTCATGAGACTTTTACTTGATTTCTTACTCGCGTTTTAGCTGCAGGGTTGATCTGCGATTTCTTTGCGTTTGTGCTGAAACGATTTCTCGGTTACGTTGCCGTGGGCGCCAGGAAAAGGGTAGGTAAATAAGCACTTGGCCTGGCTTGTTCGAACGACCTGAGAAGTTTTTGCAGTTCTCCCAGATTACGAAATTGCTGCCGATTTCCGCGCTTCATCCAGTACCAGCCGAAAAATGCGATGTCACAAATCGATCCGTCCTGTCCTGAAAACAGCGAGTAATTAGTCTTTGGGAGATAAAGTTGTTTATAACTGGTGGTTGGACGTTTTGGTTTTGAACCGAAAAACACCGATAAAAGGACGCCGAATTCAGTTTTCGAAACTCGGTTTTAGCCAAAAGAGACAGTATGCTTGACATTCCCACCAGCAGCTTACTGGCTGTTGACTAGCAGTTAAGCTCAGCGAAATGAGAAGATAACATGGCACGGAAGCCAGGGGTGTGGCGAGAAAATGTTACCGTTGGATTAAATAGCACAGTTATTGTATGTTTTCAGGAATTGCTCCGCTACCTTACACGCCTCTGCAGACCCATATAGCCGCCACTACTGGCACAGCGTCGTCTGCTAGCTTAGTGCTGTTCACTGTCATCAGACGTTAAAGGCAGTTACTTAGCTGAGTATGTTTTCAACTGCATATATACTGTCATGCATGAGGGTCACGAAAAAGTGTCGTGTTGTGTTTGTCGCAACAGCTCAGCGACAGTTCCATCGCTGTAGTGATCACGTAGACCACGTGATTCCTCTCCTTCTCGCTCAACCCCGCGCAACAGACCAACGATAGCATGACTACCCAGTATTTAGAAGTAAACTACATCCGCCTTTTTGTCTGATAGTTGCATCATGTAACTTCCGCCTTTTTTTTAATGGTGATATGATTTACATCTACAAGCACAGCTGTATGTACGACCGTTTGTGCGCTATTAATGGTAATTTGACTGCTCATGCCGGCAAAATGACCAAGCCATACTCTGAGTGACTTTTGACCACGCAATAATGCCACATTATACATCATCAAACGAAAACTGCGTTCTGGAACAAATAACAAATAAAGTCCGCCGAATTAAAAAAAAAATAAACCCCCCAAAAGTCCAACCCCCATTTATAAATCAAGGCAGTCTTATGAATAATTCGGAATAAGTCTTCCTCCCAGCACGCCCGACTTGGTTGGCAATCACTCGATCCAATTGGCGATTCCACTTACATCGCTGCCCCTTTGTCATACTAGCGTGGATTCATTTTCAGACGCTTTCTCTCCACTGAAGTACGTGTTTCTGATAATAAGTAGAATTGCAACTGAGCTCCGCAGTTTATTAAGGAATTTTATACTGCTTATTCGGTACATTTTGTGCATTTGTCTTGGCAATTTAGGGGGTCACATTTGCCGAGTGTTCGCACACCATGTTGAGAAGGTAACGATGCGATTTGTGAGGTCTCTTTGGGTTTGCAATGTGTCGCTTCAGCTTCCATGGCTTTCGCTAGTCGTGGGGCTCCAAGCAGGCTGTCGCGCTATAGGGACGCCGAGACGAAGCAATTGCCGGCACTCTTCCTAATAGACCGATGCTCGTGAACGAGCGACCACAACCGATACCACCCACGGTGACGTACAAAGCTTCGTGCCTCAGAAGGCGATGCATCCTTGATTGAAAGCGTGCCAGAGCGGTGGTTGTCGTACGAGGAGCCGAAAATGGGCAGCAAAAGGGAGAATTGGCGCTTCCTGACCTCACGTGCCTTTCACACGGCGCTGTATAAAATATGGCGGCGAAGGGCGTCCGAGGGTCCGGCGCGGAAACCGCCCGCGCTTGCTCGTGGCTAACGAGCAGCATTTCCCGCCGGTCAGTGGAGAGCGGCCAGGCCGCAGCCGCTCGCAATCAGTGGCAGCCTTGTCCGACCCCCGTCGCGCTGACCGTGCGACGGCCGTCTGCGCAGCCGTAACCCGAATTGCCGCAATGGCTTGACCCCTTTAGTATTCCGCGGAGAGCGTGGCCGGGGAAGCGCCGTGTAGCGGAAGGGGGATACGTGAGCCTCCCGTGGCAGGGACGGCCCGAATTGGGGTAATTTCATTTCCTGCCCGCTGACACCCCAGCTGCCAATAACAAAGACGTTACCCTCCCCAGGGCGCAATGAGGCGACTCATACTCACTGGCTGCCTAATGAAATATCCCCCAAGAAAGGGTCATCGGCGCACTCCGCTGGGACGCCGCCTTCGACCTCAAGTAGGAAACGTGTCCTATTCCTGATCAAGCCAGCATCCGTTTCCGAAGCGGCACTCGATCGCCGCTAACGGCCGCGCGAGCCGTCCAGTCTTTCCGGAAGAACGCGCTCCGTGACGCGTGCCTCGCACGTCCTCGCAACGACCACGATGCAGTCGCTTGGAGTCCGGACTTGCACGATCGGGCCCTCTTGCTCTGTACTGAGGCGGGGTAGGACGCCGTATGATAGAGCCCCGGAAGGATGGATCTCGTTGTAGCGTACTTTCGGTGAAACGACAAAGTTGGTTCCGTCTTCCATCCCTCATTCTGGCTTGTGGAAACCGCTAGTCCAATGGGATGTCAATGGGTATGATATTCTACTCATACCAAGTGGTTCCTTAATGCTCAGCGCAATGTGGAAATTACATGTCCATACATACACACGTTCATACTTTCTCTTTTGTTTGGTGAGCGCCCAGTTCTAGCGAAGCATCCGCTAGGTGATCCACAAAGGGGTGTTTGCTACTCGTGATCCACGAGGCGCCTGGAGGTCACCACGTTGCAAGCAATCGTCTTTCTGGATTTTTTTAATCGTAAAAGCACAGTACTGGCTAAAACCTGGTAGGTACCTCTTAACAGAGGTACGTAGGAGCGTGAAAGGGTGGAGAGAGCGAGTATGAAAAAGTCGCCGGGTAGGGCTCGCCAACTTTCGCGCGCGATTGCGGGTTCTCTGCTGCGTGTATAAGTGTATTATTTGTCCCAGGTGTTCACGGCAAAACGATGTGGGGATTGAGCGAGTTTATGTACTCTCCTCAGAAGGTTGTTTCTGAGCCCCTTTAAACAACGACTTTAATGATACACTGCGCAAAGTGGTCGCTTCTGGGTCTTTGAACTAGTGCACATATATATACATACACACACATTTCTGTTCCTTCCCATCGTGTTTGAAGCCCACAACCGTGACTAGTAACTTGCAGTCTTAAATACAGCCTCGCACCAACTGCCGAGCGAATGAGTGCGCATTCCAGTAGTGTGAAGGAGCTCCGGCTGTCAAATAAATTTGATTAATGCAAGTTTGCTTACGTAGAGATCGTGAGGATGGTTGTGCATGCTTGGGAGCATCACACATAGTTCTTAAAACGACAGAATTCATCACCTTGCTGTTTTAAGGCATTCGAGATATCTGAAGCATAAACTTCGTAATAGAAGACCCATTTTTTTCTTGCATGATAACGTAAATTTGAGCTTCGGTTCACTATCTGACGAAAATAGCAAATGCGCTCTCGCTTTAAATGCGCAAGGCAGTTGTATAACGTGTACAGTCGTGGTCATAGTATTAGGCTTCACGCTTCGCCGATAAAACTACTCTGACGCCTTTCCAAGCGAATATTAATTAGGGCGTATACTTTATACATATACGAGAATGCCGCTGGTGCGCTTCGATATAAACCCAAGAAACCTTGTTGTTATCTCTGCACGACCCATTAGAAACGTTCATACGCCGAAGCGTGTACTGTGTGATTGTGGCTGCACCTGTGCATAGTACTAAGTAAATATGTACAGCCTTGATCAATAGTTTTGGGGTCACATAGCTTGTTTATGACCCCCATATTAGAACCCTTGCGGCATCCTTAGAAAGCAACTGAAGAGGTTTTAGCATTGGACAGGTTAAACGTATGGGATGTGTGGAACTTGCAGGCAAGGCATGCAAACTCTTTTTGGGCTAGGGTTAGAGATGATGACGTAATCGCCGATTATAAGTTTTGAAACTCTCTTTGAAGGAAAAAACACCAACACCATCGAAGACAGCGCCTGCGGAGCGTTGTTTGGCGACATCCGATCATGGCTATAGTTGTGGGCGAAAGAAGGGGAAATTTTAAATGTCCCCGTCCGTGACGTCATCACCAAGCCTCTCCGAACTCCTCCAATGCTGTGAGGAGAAGCCTGAGATTTAATCATCAACTGCGTCACCGTTTAAAAATCTGGAACAAGAAAAAAAGAAACTGTGCATGCTTTACTTAAAGCCTATGCAGTCGTGCCTCGTTATTACGACCCCCGTAAATATGGACTCGAATTGTGGAGTTTTTGCGGGAACCAAACTTTTTCAATGTATTTGGCCTCGTTGATAAGGAAACTCGCTCTCCGGAAGGCAAGGTGAAAATGTACGAAGATCATTGAGACCCATGTATTTTCGTCCCGTTAACACGGACAGCGATGAGAAAAAATCCCAAGTGCCTCTGCCAGATTGGCCGGCCTTTGTATTTTGAATGCAGAACACCAGCGAAGGACAGTGCGAAAGTGCAAATGCCGTAGTAAAGGCCTTTTTTTTTCTGCGTAGTTTCACTCTATACAGTGGCTAGCTGCCCGGTCGACGCGCCTTACTATTTGCTGCACTGCATGAATGGCTGAGAAAAAAAAAATTCTTACTGTGCGCTACGTTGAAAACCACATTCAACAACTGTCAGCAGAGTGAACAAAGAGTTCTTTAGATGCGAACAGTCGCAGTAGGGGACACTTCATCACGCCAAGAAGCGCCATAACGCGTCTCATGGATCACTAGGTGCTCCAAACGGGATTCTAAATGGCGACCCGAAGAATCTCCTGTAGCTTCCATTGTTTCCCAATTTCCACTTCAGGTGTGCCCATATGCCGAGAAGTAGTCCGCAATCATAAATGGCTTTGTTTCAGATCACTTTCTTTGGTTCTTCATGATCCGTTATTACGGACGACTGGCTTTATGGACACTTTTGCTCGAGATTTAAAGTTTCTATATTAACGAGGCGCGACTGTGTAGATCGAAATCCTTGAATATCGTGGAATTCTCAAAAAAGTGATGCAGCTGCCCCTTATGAACCAAAAGACCTAAAAGTTAATGACGAAGGTTCATCTCACCTTGCAGAGATTCATATCTTCTAGGCGTTGCTGGTATAAGTGCCCCTGCACAGCCGGAAAACAAACCATGAGACTTTTCACAAAAGCTGTTCATAGTGCACATAGTGACGTGTATATTATGTACGTGTGTCCTAATGAACAGGAATGCGCTCGTAAGCGCGATTCGATTGGCGATGCCTGTAAAGAAAAGTTGTCAGTTCTGATGGAAATTTTTACAAATAAAGATATAAAGTCGATTTTATCTTCCCGCGACTTCAATGTCACAGTGGTGCAGCCTCCTAAATCGTATCATCACATTATTTAATGGGACGCTGAGGACAAATTTAAGTTGGCTTTTATCAATGTATCACAACTTTCTAACGACAAAGACAGTACTTCACGGAAAACGGAGCTTAAGTAAGCTAGGAAAGCGAAGAAAAAAAAAATGAAGCTCAGATGTCGCTCACGCCGGCCGTTTTCGCGAGCAAGCTGTGGTGAGACAAGATAAATTTCACCGCGCATCTCTGGTGCTAGGAAGCATCGCTTTTTTCTCCCACCGGTGACCACGGAGTTTTTTTTTTTTTTTTTTGACATGGGAAGTCACGAGTGTGAATTCAGGGGCGGGAAAATTTTTAAATCCAATATTCTTTTCCAAAAATTTCTTTTTTTTTTTCGGTTGGACAAACATGAACGAAGCCAGAAAGAGCCGCAGAATGGATTTTTTACTGAAAACAAATCTTGGATGGAGTCGTCCTCAATGTTTCTTTAACCCGAGGCGATCTGTCAATCACGTCGCTTTTTAGCTGCTTGCTGCTCAAGAAAATTGCACCTTGGTGGGTCCTTCAAATCAGGTTGACTGGTAACATCTGGACATGTTCGCTGACGTCTTAAAGCTGAAAGATGAAGCTTTCTTGGCTTTATAGGGAGAGAGCGAGAAAAAACATTAATATGACTGCCAGATCCTGGTCGCTGGTTGAAGTGGAAGGTTTGAGGCTGCACTTTTGACGGAGGTAACTGGCTAGCGAAAAGAAAACATGCTAGGTCAATGTTGTGTTTAGTCGTTATACCTCAGCATACATCCAAATGCACTGAACATCGACATCGATATATCTAAATATCCTACGCCGACATCGCCGTTAGTTCGCTGCTGTTGATTGATGTCTAAGAAGAGTGTCAACTGAGCCAGCTTTAATACCTACAAATGAGTTTCCGCCTAAACTATGTGCACCATGTAGCTCAGGGGTTGATGATGTATTCGGGAGATGTAGTTAATTAGGCATGTTCGCAGACAACTGCATTCGCTGCGCATGTACGCTTTCGTTTTTTGTTTTTTTCTTAACTACTCGTTTAAGCTGTCTAGGGTACCGGCTTGCGGAGGGAGGCCGTGATGAAGACACCGAAGACTTTGTAATTCGCTCATTACATTCCTGCTCCCGCGAAAGCAGGCGTAGTGTGTAAGTAAACCACGGCGTTGACAGATCGTTTCGCGAAATCTCCAGCACTCATCAGACTTCTGATCAGCCTCGCTGGCAATTAAACATTCTCTCCAAGTAGTTCGCGACCGGCCTGCACCGCAGCGCATGTAAGCTCGGGGTGCGTGCCTGCATGCGCGATGACGGAGATAGGGCGCGTCCGCTATAGGGAGCTCGGCTCCTCGCGATGATGAAAACCGCGCGCCTTCAAGGACGAGCCGCGGGCCGCGTCCTCCGGCTACTGCGCCGAGCTTCGTATTTTGCTCTCTGCGTGTCCCAGACGCCCGATGTGAAACTGTAGTGGGGGGTTGAGCAACAATCTGGAGCTGATGTGCAAGGAACGACTCGGGAGCGAGCTACTTGAGTTTCACTGAAATGCCGGAGCTAGCCCTGACGTGTGCTGTTCGCTGAGTGCGGTGTTACTTGTAAGTTTCGCCTAGTTTGAGTCTAGCGTAAAATGCGAAGGGAATATTGGACACTTCAAGGAACGCCGAGAGGTGACAGAAAGGTGACGAGAAGTGCACATCGGAGGAGGTGGGTATTCGAGTGCTATCAAGGAAAAGAAAACAGTGAAGAGAACCGAGAGAAGGTGATGTCGCGAGTTGAATATGACGACTGTATCCGTAACATCGAAAAGCTACAGCCAATGTACGTGCGTGCAAGCACGCACATAGGGAAATGGCGGGAAATTAGCGCATAATTTCACACGTGTCGCTGTATCCATCAGCCACTTGCGTTCCACGCGCGGCTTCGAATATTATTCCAAGCCCTTTACTTGGCCTATTTCTTGCCTCAGAAATAGGGAGACTTCCTTAAAACAGAAAGTGAAAAGTACCGTGTGTCAGCATGCCCGCATTTTTCTTGCGCCACAAATAGAATATCCAACAGGAAAAAATTTCGTGTGTCCTTATTCGTTCAAAGAGTTTAAACTTTAATGCTAGCCTTCGCGTGTTTATAAGTTCTTTTTCTTTTTTTGCTGGTTCTTGAAGGATGACGCATTTTTGCCACTGAAGCATGTACGTCTCAAGCGGTAAAGCTAATTTTATGCTTTGTTCATTTGCTTCCTGCAGTAACTGGCAGTCATGAGTCTTTACATGTTCAGCGCATTTCCTGCGCGTTTACGCACATATCTTTCTTTTTTTTTATGACAGAAGCGGCTTGAGTGTGGTTGGTTCCATATTCCGTGCAGAGCGGGACTAGTGGCGTCATTTTAGCGACAGCAAGTACAGAATTGCCGCTATTATTGGTCCTAGCTGAGTCGAGCGAAGCCGTACGCGTGGCGCATACTTGGTCTTGTCGCCGAGCGATGGCATCAACATCGGAAGCTGGCTGTTGAACTTGGAGCCAAAAGTAAGGTTTACTTTAATTTTCGTTCCAGGCACATACATCTGCCATCAATTATTTTATTTCATATCTGGTGGACCTCCACCGAGAGCAGCTAGCTTCCCCCCTCCCCCCCCCCCCTCCTTTTTTTTTCGTTTTGCTTCTTCCTTTCATTCCTGTCGCTTCAACTACCTTCGATATAACTGGCCTGTGTCATGTTGAAATGTACCCTGATCGGCACCTGCTCTTCACTTTCCTTGCTAACTTAACTGCCGCACTGTCACTTTTTCGCGTTCTTTTCAAAGATCTATGCAAGCATAGGGAGCGCGGGGGGCTCGTCCCACCAGTCACTTTCTCCTAGCGCGTGACAGGTGATTCTTGAGACGTGCTCGGAAACGAGCTGCTGCACTTATGCAGCAAATATACATTCAGTCTTTGTAGGGCGAACAAACGTATCGCAGGAAACTGTAGCAAAATATATAGGTTCACATTTTCGCATTGGCTGTTCAGCTGACGGCATCATTGATCATCAGGACATTACAATAGTTCCGACAGTGGTATTTAGCCTTCAGTAACAAATGCTGCGAGCAGGTGGCCATTACACCGTTAGGCGGAGCAATTAAGAGCAGTCTTCAGCGAGGCTAGATTTTTTGACGTCAACGGTACTCCATCGCATTCACTGCCGCCTCCTCATTCGCCTTCTCTTTTTTGTATTCCGCTCACGTTCATTATCTCACCTGAGAAGTTGAGGCTCTCTCACAGGGAACATATACAGAAAGTTCGGCACTTAGAGCCATTCTTGACTCTGTGGACGTTTTAACCGAAACCAGCCAGTTGTACTGAATGGCCTGCAAGCGTAAAAAGTAACTGGAGACAAGATGAGGAGTAGTGCTGCTAAAATATAGGTCAACAAAAGAGAAAGTAATGGTTTTCACATATTTCGCGCGACAGAAGCAAGCTGTTTTTGCAGCCACAAACCGCATTAAGCTCGGTAATTTGCAAAAATGAAGCTGTGCCCTCTCGTAGCTCTCTTAGGTGATCCAAAGGAACGAGCCAAGGTATACGTCACGGCATGCTGCGGTGCTGTTTGAATGACTGAAGCTCACCACCACTGGCAATCCATAGTAACTTCGACGTCTAATGAGAACGTAAGAAATGTAAAGTAGCAGAGAACCGCGGGCCGTTAATGCGCAGTATTTACCGAGCGTTAACGTCATCCGCGGGTGCTTTGTGACATACGTAAGTGGCGCTTGACAACCGCTGAATCCAAACAACACTGAGCTGGCGCTGATGCGGCCTTTGCAGAGGCCATACTTTGTTTGCAGCTCTGCTGGGCTCGTGAGGCGGCCTGCGTGGGGCCATTATCCCGTATATTCCCCTTACGTGTCACCGGAGCGCTTAAGCGCGGAGCGTGCAGACTCGCTGCCTCGGCCAAGGCACTGGGAGCCCCCCCCCCCCCCCCCCCCCCCCCCCCCCCCCCCTGTGTTACTTGAGCGGAAGAGCGTTCAGCGTCCTCGCAGAGAAAGATGGCACTGGCTAAAGAGATGTTCTTACGGGCTTGAAAACATCACGCCGGCTTGCTTGTTATTTGCTTGTGTACAATTACAGTGATATAAACAAGAATAATGCCCAGCCGCTCCAGCGAGGCGTTTCGGCGTTTCCAGGTGCCTTCTCGGGGCAGCGGCATTTGAGCGCGGCCATTGTTCCTCGGCTGCAGAGGTAGCCGCTCATAAAACCGAGAGCCGCGCCAGATGAAGAGAAACAGAAAGAAGAGACTAAAACGCGGGGCAGCGCGAGTAACAAAGCGAGGCGAAGACGAGCAGCGCGGCCACACAATAAGAGCAGTGCAATTACGCCGCCAAATTCGAACAATCATGGCTGCAAACAATCATGGCCAAATTGGAAGCGAGCGTCGCGCGCGCAGTGTAAAAGCGCTGCGCGTATGTCAGGCAGCTCCGCGAGGCTTTTGTTTCGCCGCTCTTGCTGTGTGTCTTCATTCCACTTAATTCGGTAATTATCACTGCGGCTATGTTGGCAAACACTATACAGGCACACACGGCCGCAGTCGTCCTCCTCCGTAGGCGACACGGCCGCCGCCGCAGCTTTGAGAGGACGGTGCGAGGCTGCTCTGCGCGCTCTGAAAACGCGCGGCCTCCGCTAGATTGGCCTCCGCGTCATACACTGCCATTCTGAAGTCGATACCTTCGCAAAGGTATGCTCTCCATTGGCTGGATTGGGATGTGCCCATCTTGGGCTGGTTCCTCTGCAGGGAAGTCGCTGTGCTGGGACCAAGAATGGAAAGTACGGCACTCGCATGTGGACGCAGGCTGACAACAATTATTAGTCTGCCGCCTCTCTGTAAGCATGTATTTTGTCCCTTGGTCCGGGTCCTCATAGGCATTTCCGCAGTGCAGCTTGTACGAGAAGGTACCCTCTCTGTTCAAGCTATTTTCGGTCGTGCGTCCCCGCCCGGTCACGTACATACTCTTGTGCCGCTTCGGCACCAGCGATAGAGGGTTCGGCATTTTTCGTAAGCCTGGTGCGAAAGAAATCTTGTTTCTCGAAGCAGAGAGAAGGCATGGACGCCGCAGTCCGTGTTCCCAGCTGCGTATGGTTGCTAAGGTTCAGGTGATTTCTCTTTGCCGCGCTTCAGGAGACTGATTACTTGCAAACAGAAGGAGTAGCTGCCTTGGGCCTGTCACAGTGAATGATCGTTACATAGCTACACACATTCGGGCCATACTCACGCACCACGTGCAGCGTGTGCCGACAACAAGATTGATCCTCTCACATGCCGAACGTGGCACACAAAGCGATGCCTGTTGCACCCCTGCAGCACACGCAAGAGGAAACACATAATCGGGGCAAGCCAGTGAAAAGCCGTGTATGCCTAGCTGCTAGAACCCGAGCCCACGGCTTCGCGTGTCTTCGGCAAAAGCCAGATTTGTACGTTGCTTCCCTGATGCTTTCTTTGGCTCGGTGGAGACGAGAAAAGCAAGAAGAGAAAAGCGTTAGCCATTTACTAAATAAGCGAAGTTTGGCTTCCCTTTCGAGTGTGGCGTTGTGCGATGTAATACTAGAGTGTCTCGATGCAGCAAGGAATCTGCATCGAGGCACCCTAATATGGCATTTACATAAAGCGCCGCGCTTTCCATGCGCTTTTTGAGATCAAATATTCGGCGCTCTTTATATCGCGAGCCTGACCACAAGTAATAAAATTTCGAGACCGCGAAAGTGTCTGCCCTCGTGTCCAGCCGCAGTTCCGCTGTCGCATCCCAGGAGGCGCTCGGTGCCCGCCACATAGACAAGAATCGTCCAAAGCCCGGCCCAGTAATAGAAGCCGAGTACGCTTGGGAGTCGTTTGTGAACAGGGCAGAGAGCGGTGACTAGAGCAAAAGAAAAGTTGCAAGGGCAAAAGTCCGCGCAGGAAGACGGGGGAGGAGTTCGAACGGCAGAAAAAAAAAAAAAGGAGGCAAGAGTTTGAACACACGGAAAGCAAAGCGGGACCACGGGAGGTGACGCCCCGCTCGTAGGCTTCTCTTGAATGGGGAAGTGGCGCTGGTTTTCCGTGGCGGGGAACGAAAAGTACGCCAAGGAACCGACAGAGGTCGCGGGAGGGAAACGGGTCTTTTCACGCGCGAGAAAGGAAGGCCTACGGAACGCCTGTCATCTCCCCTCTGGTTCAAACTCGCATTTGGCTTCGCTGGCAGCTCTGTTCGCCTCAAGGCACAGTAGATAGATGGCGCTCGTCTCGCACTGTGAATGCTATCTTATTTATCCGCTGACAATGATTACTTGGAGGTGACTGTTGCTATAGTTCACTCGTGGTGTTAAGTCAATGCGCCTGAATGCCTTCTTTGTCGGCACTATTCAGAACGCACGTGAAATATGTGTGTTTTTGATTGTTTTCACATAAATGTTTTTATCCGTCGTACGCCTATTGCATCACCTTACGGAACGTGTCCGGCGTACGCATATTTCCCAGAATTAGAAACATACGCGTGAATGTGCAAAAGCTTTCTCCTGTTTCCAAAAAGTTACCTATAAGCGACACAACCCCCCCCGCACGCACGCACGCACGCACGCACGCACGCACGCACGCACGCACGCACGCACGCACGCACGCACGCACGCACACACACACACACACACACACACACACACACACACACACACACACACACACACACACACACACACACACACACACACACACACAAGCGCATACATTTGCATAATGATCAACCAACTGGCCCGGTTTTAGCTTGGCGGGTTCCAAAAAGTGTCAGCAAAGTGGGTACTCATAAGGTTCATTGGTTGCTGTATATAAGTGTAATGCACCCATTTATAGTTCACGATTCATTTTTGACCGTACTTGTTGTACACGCACTATTACCCGGAAGTGTTGCCTGGCAACCACGGGTAGCGCTGCCAGGAAATGCAGTGACCTTGGCTGCACGAATCAGTTCTCGCTCCTGGAAGTGCTGCCCGTGTTTGCCTCGCAGCTCTTCTCAGTAATACCAGGTTCTACCGAATATTTTTCTGCAGTTTTTAAAAATGGGCTTTTTACTTAGAACAGCGTTTTTTTTTCTCGCATATCATTGTCAGCAGTGAAGCGCATCAGAATACAGCTAAGACGTGCAAACTTCTAGGCTGGTTAACTAATATTGCGTTGTAAACAAATGTTACTGTCAGTCTCCTTATTTTATTGAGAGGCGTGCAGCCCATCGTAAGTCATATGCACATCGGTTTTCAACGTTTCGAAACCGCAGTTATCCCCAGCGCTGTGGCTCAAAAAGTTTTGGCTATTTTGGCGCCGTTACGTGCACTAGAAGGGTTGCTTTGCCTGCAAGCTTTTCGAAAGTACATTTATTTTGGCGCGATGTAGGCAGAATTTGTTGTACCGCAGCGCCGAGGGTAACTGCGTTTCCTAAATTCTAATTACTGATAGGGATATTACCTGCGGTGGGCTACATGCTTCGTTATAAACAAGGACACTAACAGTAATAGTTAAAAATTAGCTATTCATTATTCGTTAACCAGCCTGCTAGCTTTCTGATGCGTTACACCGCTGACAATGCGATGCCCAAAAAAAATCGCTTTTCTAACTCAATGAACCTATTTTTAAAACTAAAATCGCCGAACATCTGAGGAGAAACACCCGGTATAATAGTGCGTATACACCAGGAATTTAGTTCGAGCACTTTCGCATGAAGTGCAAATATTAGCAGGACACTGTCAGAAAGATCTCTTGTTATGGAATCCACATATATCTTTACATTTGTATGCATCTCAAGCGCGTCATTGGCTGCAGTTTGTAAGTTTGTCACTGTCTTTTTCGGCATCGTCTGGGCATGATACCGTGAAATCAAGCCAGTCTATAGAATTTCGAGTGCAGCATAGCCCTGATTTATTTAGGACATGATAATTTCACAATATGCAAGAGCGTCTAGAAACACTAGTGCGGTGATATACCACAGATAGCGAAACGGAATATACATTACTGAACCTGTGAACTCATCTGCCTGTATGCATGTTTCTTAGCAGCTATATGCTGTTTCTTACTGCAAAATAAAAAGCGAACGCGGGCTCATGTGACCGTTTTTTTTTTTTCGCGGAATTTATTCTATTTTTCCTTTCATTGGTGCAGGTGAACAAGCGTATTACGCAGCGCCCTCCCTTTTTTTTAATAGGGAGGACGCTAAAGGGCTGGTTTCTTTCTTACTCCCATACAGGCGTATTCTTGTTTAGAGTGTAGAGATTGCGAGAGAGGAAGGACGAGAATGAATGAGTGTGATGCAAAAGGGTGCACTGAAAGCCAGCAAGTGGCGGTCAGTTTTTTTGCGTGATTATATTCGCAAGAAGTCATTACTGCTGTTTTTGAGGGTGCCAGTCAATGCACTTTTTCAAGGGATTGGTGGCGCATATTTAGCCCGAGGTTTCGGAACGGCTGTTATAGTACCAACTTATTCGTAGTGTCCTGAATTCGCTAACAGTGCTTTCATATGCATACCTGGCACTTTGCGTACTTGGACAGGAGCGCCGCGTTTACGAATGCTAAGAGCATACGCACTGAGCACGCACATATATATAAACCGAGCACTTCAGGCTTCCACTCTGTACCATATCCGCGCAACTGTAAACACGACGCTCATCTACGAGAATTCTGTCCCTCTCAGAGCGTTCGCAGCCGGACGAAAGCCACTTAGAGCACTTGTTTCTGCATGCGTTCGCCGTTTCCCGCTGTAGATGCTCTGGGCTCCGTTCCCCATGCCTTTGCTCGTTCCCGTTCGCCCGCCACATGACTACACGTTGCATCATTCCTTGGGGAGGTGCAGGCGACCGGTAGCACGAGTCGCCGCTGATTGAGAGCTGGAAATGTAATGTCATTTCAGGATATCTGAATGATTGCGAAACTTTACAAAATGCCTTAGTGTCCAGTCGGGAGTGGCAAAGGGGGCGCGGGGTGCTCTGTAGAGTGAGCGAAGCAAAGCGAACAATGGGAGCGTGGCTAAGCGTGACAAAACGAGCCGACACTGAGCACGCGCAAGTGTGTGTGGTCTGGCTTTTCCGTAATGGCAGCGAAAGGTAGAGCATGTTTGCCGGCCCACAGATAGTGGCCGCCACTGGGGCGTGCTGTCACGGTCGGCAGACATAGACAGAGCGATAATAGAGAAGGAAGCTCGGGGGCAGTGGCTGAAAGCGGCCCCCCCAATCTGGGCCTGCCCTCCGCGGGAAGTCGTCAACAGCGGCGAGAGAGCGGAGACGCGAAAAGCCACCCACACATGGCAGCAAGGGGGCGCCCCATAAGTCCCCCGCTGACCCCCCGCGGGAGAGGAGGCCACACCGTGAGCGGCGCTTGCTCCCCTCGGCAGGTCCCGATGCCAGGCCAGACGACTCAGAGTCTTCATGGCAGCGCTCCAGCCGCCGGGACGCCGTGTTGCGAGTCCGGGCGCCCCGTCTTGACCGACCCGATCACCGGCCAGACGGTGTGCTCCTGCCAGTACGACGCGCAGCTGCTCAACTACCAGAGGCTCGCCGCCTCCGGGCTGCCCATCAACATGTACGGGACAGCGGCGTACGCCGGAGACCAAGGTTTCCTGCCCCTCGGCGCCGCCGAGCAGTCCGCCTTCTACTCGCCCTCGGTGAGTGATCCCTTGGCGCGCTGCCCATGTGGGGAGCACGCGGTCGCTGCGCGCGCTCGGTTCTGCCTGCGAATCGAGCCGACATCGCGTTATTGTTTCATTTGTGCACTTTTTTTTAATGTAGTCCAGTAATCTCAGCTCGCGTGGTTTCGTGCAGCCTCTGAGGCTCGTTAAAGTTAGTAGTCTGCACTGAGAAAGACGGCCTGGAACACTAATGACACGCAATGTGGCAGCAGTGTGTCATTTTGAACCGATTAATTTAACCGTTATGAGGGCTAAATCCCCCATACGGGAATGACTGGGAAGACGGCTTGAACTCGTGTTGTGAATGGTAGGGCTGTTATGTGTGCGTAATAACTGTCTAACAGCGTCGCCCATGGTCGTTGTGAGCTTTCGGTTTTGTGGCTATGCTTTGCTGAAGGCAGATATCATTACAAAATAGGGACGTTACTAATAGTTACAAAATAGGGATGAAGCAAGATGCAGAGGAGATCGGATTAAAAACAATGAACCAAACAAGCGAAACTGGCTTCCAAATATCCTTCTCAAGTGTCTTTTTTTTTGTTTTTTGTCCGCATTACAACTGGTTTAATCATATAATTGTAGGATAATTGCATTTAACCTTCAGCATGAAAGAGCGAGAAAAAAAAACAATTTTAGCACAAGAGTTCCAGTGCCAGTACAGAGGCAAAAAATGGCCTCGTTTTTCTTTTAGGACGACAGTAGTATCTTTATTAGACAGCATCGTCGGCTGACTGCTGGCTATGCCCATTACAAACACTTATGCGTGTCACTTTCGTCAAGCCATGAATTCAAGATTCGATGACTAGTTGATGTTGACAGCCATTGACCAAGAAATTAATTGCGGGTTCGCTACAGTGGACTTCGCAACTAAATTACTCAAGGAGGGCGAGTCGGTCTCATGAGGGACTTTTTAACGCATTTCTTTATTTGAGTTGGCTTTCTGGACTTTATGTGGAGCCTCAAGCCGCGAGCGGCGGGGGCAAGTCTATGCGATTAGGGTTGTTAAAGCTACGCAGTTCAGTCGGGACCTTTAAGGTGGATGTGTTATATGCACACGTTTCCCGGGCCAAACGAAAATCGTATTTTGTCGAACCTATTGAACTCCTGGCTCCAATTTACAAAGGGGGAAAAGGTTCTTGAAACGGGCAATATTTTAAACATGCTGTCCATCACTGAAACGTCTGTAGTAGTGTGGCCCTCAACGGTTTGGCTGAAGTTTTAGTGCAAGACCCTTTAATGAAATCAGGCACCGATGATATGAAACTATGGAGAGAGAGAAATAGAGAGAAAAGATGCAAACATGGCGTTTTCTTTTTTTTTTTGTGGTTAATCATCTTAAGCACTAAGCAGATAACTTTTTACAATTTCTTTAGACCATCTGTGCTAACGAAAGGTCTATAATACACCTGCCCTCGCGGCAGCATCGGCTTGGTCTGTACAGAAACTTTGTTGTAAAGCTGCAAGTGTTGCTCTCTACCGAGTAGACACCACAACATATAAGTTTCTTTGTTCAGGCGTGCGGATGGACTTTGGCTGAATATGTTAGGTGCCAGCCATTCAGCATACCTTTGCTCATTTCTGAGAGGACGCGAGCGCTTTGTCCGTCTCAATAGGGGCAGGAGTGGCTGCCGAAAAACGTCTTCATGGCCCGAGCAGTGGATGCCGAAAAGGCGACAGGGGCCCGCGGGACCGCGTGAGCCACCATCACGACGCGTTCCCTCGCCCGGGAGTCCTAGGGATGAAAAACGCCCGGCGCACCGGGGAGCGTGGCTTCCCAGTGACGGTGCACATAGGCGTCTAATCCGAAGATGTCTGACGGTCTTGTTCGGTACGCAGGTGTCACATGTTAACACGGCTGACCAAACGTGGGCCCGGCCCCCTGAACCATTTTGGCTCACAGTCGGTAGCAGCGGGTAAGGGAGCGGGGGCCGGCCCGCTCATGAAACGCGTAAAATGCTTGTTCACACTCGGGCACGGTTTTTGGGCACAACTCTGGCAGGACAGAGGAAGCGGCCACAAAAGTCGTCATTGTTGCCGCTTTGTGCAGTGCGCGCGCGGGATCATGTCGCGCACAAGTTAAGCGCAGTTGACAGAGATCCCATGGCACCCTTTTGTGGTTTTCAGCGGGCAGGCGACAGAATGGCCGCACTGTAGAAACCGAGGGTCGGAAAAGAGCTGAGAGGCTGCGCCTGCCGATGCAGGAAAAGAGAAGGCCGAGGTGAAACTTCCTTGGCACTCTCCTGCAGAGGGGTCGGTGGGGAGGTCTCATGCTAACACCTCTCCCGCGAGCGTGCGTTCCAACGGACAGATCTGTTTTGTTCGCTGAGCGCCTCGCAACTGCCTTTCACTATTGTCGAAACAGTAAAAAGCAGCTCCCTGTTTGCCGCCAACTTGAAGCTTCCAAGTCCGTTCGTTTCCCCGCCTTTCTTCTCTTTGTGCCCCTGTGTGGGTGCGATGTTGGAGCTGCTTTGCAATCACTAGTGGCGCATTCCTGGAAGCAAAACGGCATTTTTTTTTCCTGAACAGCGGCTGTCATCTGGCGTGCGCAAGGTTTCGCTTGGCCACGTGCTTGCGCGCATAATCACCCAAGAGTAGTGCGGAAACGTGCATCGCCCTCGCGTTACTCGCGTAGAGGTCAGAATGTATCCACGGTACATTCGAGGTAGACGATTATCGTCTTTTTGACATCTAATTCTAGCGTAAAGTGTGTGAGAACTTTACGTCCAGCAGTGACGTTAACGCTTGACGTGGTGCACAATACAAAAATGGTATTGTTCCGACTATGCGCCAACGTGAGGGAGTTGGCTATGCCTATGGGAGATATAAATCAGCACAGATTGTGGAAATGCCAAGTCAATACCACCGTGCAAGGTTGCATCGATTTTCGCTCATCTTGGCTAGTTTCCCGCGTATCGCTGTTTTTTATCGCATTTCCTGCTTAAACTGCGCAAAAATCGCGGTGTTAGAATGCAGCTCATTATGCACAGTACCTCCCTGATGCTCGTACTTCGCGCCTTTCCTTTTCCTTTTTTTCACTGCCGTATCTTTGCTTCCTTGAAGGACGCCTTCAGGCGATAGTGCAAAGACTGATGTGTTTTTCGCCTTGCGGTTCTGGATTGTGTCGAAAGGAAGCGTCGCGATGTTTTGTCTCGTGAGAGTCGTCGCCGCGGCGCTGTTGGCGGCTGGCGATTAGCGAAAGGTCCCCTTTGTCCGGCGCGGCAGAAGGCGTTGCGTGGTGCCTCCAAGATGCGGGCGGCGAAGGATTAGGGCGCGTCCGGTCTGCGAGCCTCGTTTGGCTGAGGCGAGGATTGCGTCTGCGCGGCGGCGGCTAGGATGGGTCCAACGCCGAGAAGAAACGAAATTGCAGACACGTACGCCTTGTAATCCTTCCTGGAAACAAGGATTTCTCGGGCGGAGGGCCACCGCGGCATGGAAATGTCCGGCCGGGCCGCCACGCAATCCTCTTTGCCCGGCGTCGTGTCCGACATTGTCGGTGCACTTAGCACTTCTCCAGATAAGGCGCAACGTGATCCATACCAAGCACGCAACAAGAAGCTCCTCTCGCTGCCCCGTCGCTTGTCGTTGCGCGCTCTCAGCGAAAGCAAAACCTGATGCCCACTGTCGCAGGATTAGAAACACACAAGCCAAAAAGCTCGCGCTTTTCTTTATCTCGGCCAGCATTGCAGCTGCTAGCTCGACGCCGTGAATGAACGCGACGTGGACAGTCTCGGCGCAGCAGTCGACGTGGCCTACGCCGGCGGGAGCGACGCGATGAGAGGTCTGGACGAAATGCTCCGCGGTGGACGGAAGGACGCCCATTGTCGCGTGCATGTTACGCTCCATTCGTCATGGCGGCGACGATTCGGAGGTCTGGGGTAACGGGGGCGAACCCTTCGTTGGTGTGCGGGCGAATCAATTCCACTTCGCGCGCGCGTTGGAACAGCTAATCGAGGCGTCAGCGGGAAGGAAAACAAGGGGCCTGGGTCCATTTAGGCCAATCAATGGCAGCACGAAACCGCAGCGACCTCCCGCGTTCCTTCCGAGCGCGCGGCCACCTGATTGGTCGTCGGGAGGCCTCCACGCGTTCCTCAGATTGACGCTGGCGCCGGGCTCGTTGAGTTATTTGAGCCCGCAATCCATGACGGACGTCGCGGCCCTTCTGGCGGGGCTCAAGGGCCCGCGGTGGTGATTAATTGCTGCCGCCGTCCTCGGCAGTGTGAATCCTGCCAGGACACTTGAACCCTTGCCGAAGCAATGCGCCGAATCAAAAGGGGCCTGCCTGTGTTCGGTGCACCCCGCGGGGCGTCCCGCTGTCCGCGATCACGCTGCTCTCGACGTCGTCGCGCGCTTTCGGAGATGCGCTCGAGACACAAATAACCCGGGACGCGCGTCTACAAAGACAAGACGGTCGTACTTCACGACTCATGTCAGTTACGGCGGGAACGATAAAGATAGCGTTGAATGTGCGTCCCCCCTCCCCTCCCTATTCTTCACTTTTTGCGACGGCGAAGAAGGGAGGCGGCTGTGCGTGCCCTGTCGTTTATTTGTGAGTTCGTGACTATTACGCCGAGCCGTAAAGAAATGTTCTTGCTAGCGCGGTGCCTGACTGCCACCTCGCCGTATGTTTCAAAGGAACGCAGCAGCAAAATAACGGCCTGCATTCGCGTGCGGCTAAAACTGTGCCGGCCTGTTTCGTCTCGTCTGCTGCACGCGGGCACGAACTGCGTGTAACGGGGAAGCGACGCAGTCCGCGCTGTCGAAGCGGCGGTGATCTGCAGCCGGCCTTCTTTCTTTCCCCGCAGAGGGCGCGCGCTATAGGCAGAGGTCTGCTTCCCCAGGCCACTTCAAATTCAGACTACGTCACTTCCGACGCTGATATCTGGCCTCTCCTTTTGCGCCTCGGACAGCGGCGTCTCATTTCCGGGCGGTCGGAACAGCCCGCCAAGAATAACAGCGCTGGCGCCATAATCTCGGCCAGTGTCGCGCACGCTGTCGGCGCCCTGCTTTCTGCCGATAGAGCCCGTCGGGAGGCGTGCGGTGATGTGTGTCATTGTTTAGCCGAGGCATGCCGACCGTCTGTTGCGCCACCGTCGCTGAATGGGGCGGAAGACGCGCCCCATACAAACTGCCTGATTAGGCGCTGCTATCGAGCCCTGACCACCCTTTCGGCCGCCTCCCCACCCCGGATGGGAAGCGCGATAAAAGGGCGCCCAATAAGAAGGGACCCTGGGCGTTTCAATTAAGATGTGCTCGCCGCATTCGAGAGTCATTTCGGCCCCTATCGCGCCTTCGCGCTTCAAATCGCCACCCCGGGCTGCCCGACACCCGGGTGGGGGGGACTCCGGCGCGCGACCCGAGCGCTTGTTGCACCGTAATGACCGGGGTGCAGCCCAGATATACGCGGGGGCTGTTTCTCTCGGAACGGTGCGTGGAACTCTGCTTCACGCGCCCCGCACCACGTCCCAAACTTCGTGAGGGGAATCAAAGCACGCCAGCACAGGTATAAAGCGCGTGCATGGCCAAGTACTCGGCTCTTTTCCTTGGTGATAAAGCTTGGAGGGTGCCGTCTCTGACCACGGCACTCTCAGTTTTGCAGCATGGAGTTGCTTCGCGGGCACTATCCCATCATCGCCTGGACCTTGCAAGCACGCGCACTAGCACTAGTCCATCTGAAGTGAGACAAGAGAAATATCTACGTTGTTGCGGTCAATCGTAATAAATGCGCCAGATGTGATCGGTAACACTAGAGCAACGTCGTGAATCGAACGAGCATGGGCGAAAGGTGACCATTTACCTTGACGACGCACGCTCATGGTAAGGTTCCTGCATGTGAAATGTCACGGTTGCTGTCTGACTCGTATCTTTTACGTTTACCGTGACCTTCCACGTGCGGAACATAGTCTTCGCTGCCAGGCATCGTCAGACCTGACGGCTGCTATGCGCAAACGATCTGCTGTTCCAAGCGCAAGGAGTATAGCTTGTGAGCCCCCATGACACTTTGCAGCGGTTTAAGTGGAGAGACGACGCAGAATACGTTTCATAATCTGCAGAAGCCATTTCCTCTGATATTTCTCACACAACCGGGCAAAACGCTCGCCCATTTCGGTAGCGTGCAATTGTCGCTCACAAAGTTAGGAGGGGACTGGCCACCTGGCACTGTATTGCAACTGACACTGTATAGCTTGTATAAATGCCGAAGCTTGCTGCATTTTTTTTTTCCGGCACACTTTTGCAACGAATCCCCATTTTGGCTTGAAACAATATTGCCGTTGTACAGCTCTTAGAACAGATTATGTGGCTGGAAGATAGCAGTAAAAATGAGATGGGCATCATGTTTTTAGTTTGTAAATAATTGCAGCAAACATTGAGACTAGACGAGTTGTAGGTTTGCATTCAAGCTTTTTTTTTTTAATATGCTTTCATTTTATTCACACAAGTAGCCAGCCAATACGATATCTCACTGCGCTGCTGGATGCGAGCCTTAGAAACATGGGAAAGCATGCAGGGCGCGACGACGTCCGCTGCGATGCGAGGCTTTCTCAACGCGCGGAAAAGAGTACAAAGCACAAAAACGGGAGACTCTTTGCAAGTCGCTGTATCTGGCTCTTTTTGCTCGAGTTGACCGCTGGAAATCTAATATGAGAGGAATCCAGATTTGCCCGGCTTGTCGCGTACGCTCGGTGGCCAAAACGTCGCCAGCCGAGCGGTTGCAGAGTCCGTCGATTCAGCAGCTCGACCAAAGATACACGCCGCCGTCACTTTTCGCGTTTTTCTTTCCCTCCGCGGCCACGTGCTAGCGATACGTTTCCATTTTTTTTTTCTTTCGCGAAAAAACGCTCCCTCGGTCTTTTCTTTACTTTCTTTCTTCTCATTTCTTTCCAGCCGTGTCGGTCGAAACTGTGCATCGTGCTGACGTGGCGTGCATATGGTGGTTCGAGCTGTTTTTGCGCTCCGTGTTTTGGACGGGATCCGGGGATCTCGAATTTGGACGCGCGCTGAGTTATTACAATTAAAGTCCTACGAAAGGACGCGCTCCCGCGGTCCAGATTTTCGCAGTCCTGCTTGCGACGTTGCCGTCCGAGTTACAGTGTCGTTGGCGATGAGGAAGGCCTGAGACGTTAAATTCCTTTTTCGGGCCTTTATTGAAAAGAAAGTTGCTGTTGTCGTTTCGTCGTTTACGCCTTTCAGTCATCTGCTGGCACACGCGGCAACATCGTAAACTTTGGCGCGTTCGATAAAGACGTGGTGTACAGAGTGCTCGCCTGGCAGAAAAGAGAAAGAGAGAGAGACGAACGCTTGTGCTACAAACACGCACTTCTCTGAAGCTCTCGCTGAGTCTCATGCAGAGCACGTCTGCGTGTTATGAAGGTGCCTGCTCGGAGAAGAGTATAACTGGCGCAGAGCCCGTCGAATTGATGCCTGGAAAAAGAACAAAGAATAATGACCACGGTCGTACCATTTTCGCCAAAGTACGAAGAGGAGAAGATAGCCGGTGTCAGAGACCAAGCACATATACCACTCGCATGCGAAACGACTGCCGTGAGTCGCTGGCCGCCCCGTAATCCAGATATGTCCACCTTCCTTGTTTTCGAATGGCGAGCTGAATCAGAAACCTATTTCTCATGCACTGCGCCCGTACGGCGACCTCTGAACGCTTATTTTTCTTGGTAAGCCGTCATTTGCCCCGGTTACATGCCGTGCCGCGTGCACTGCGTCGAGTGGCGTCAGGAAACGGTTGCGACTGTCTTCGAGAAAGGGGGGCGTCGCAGTAAAGTAGCAGACTCTGTGCGTTCCTTGGCAATTGATGTGCGTCTCTTGCTAAACCTGGCTTAACTATCTGCTCGTCCACCAACGCGCGACTGCACGATCTGGTGCCAGATGCGGGGCGCTAAGTGGCATTGTCAGCGCGCTCGAGCCACGCGCGCACTGCGGGTGCGGCGTTCGCACGCCGTAATCGGACCTGCCTAAATGAGGTCGCGCCACGCCGACGGCTCCGCGCGGAGACGACGCTATCGCGATCTCGTCGCCCACAAGATTTGTGCCCGGCATCGTTCTCCGCCCAGCGCGCGGCAGCTTGTCGCCAATGCAAATCTGGGACTCCGTAAACTTCGACTGTGCCATCGCTGCGCCGGTGAGGGACAGTGCCTTCGACTGTGTACGTATGGACGTTTTCACGTTTGCCTTTTTTGGTTGGAGCCATATTTCCACTGGGATGTGCCAGCAGCGTTCTGATTAGCGGATGTCAAACGAGCATCTAGTGCGCGTGCGCAGCACAGTCCAACACACCCGCGCGCTCATTCAAGCTGTTAAAAGTGAAAAGGTGTATCTACACCTGAAGCGCAGTTCCGCCCCCAGCGTGATTCACAAGGTGCGTCATGCTTTGTCGACTCCGTGGTTTGGGAGGGTGGTTAAGGAGGGACACCAGTGTGTACTTAATAGTGCGGATCGTGGAAGATGCATGAAAAATAGAAAAAGAATGTTTATATGCATTTTTATTATTCTGAGCACGCCGTTGTAATCCGCGCCAAGCGCTGAAGAAAATATGGGGAAACATAGCAGATAAGCCCCTGCGACCGCAATTTCTTCCGGTAACGCTGCAGTTTTTCGAAATATGGACTAAGGATACTGTTCGCTTTTGTTTATGATACATATCTAAGATGTGCTTGCTATGCACCGTGTTGGTGTCAACAACACGGCTGGCACGAATAAGAAACGATGTGGCTCCATGTGCTGGAATTCCATTTTTCCCGAAACATGGCGCTTTCTAGAAAAAAAGACGGATCGTAACGATTGCACTGAACTCTATGCGAACTTCTCGAGCGACCAAAAGCACCTTCTCGGCAAGCGTGCTACAGCGCGCGTGTACACACAGCGCTCTGGCGGAAATCTAACCGGCGGCGAGCGGAAGAGCCCAGAATCCCGGCCTCCCGAGCACAGCGCATCCGTTGGGCGCTCTCTCCCCTTTAATCCGGGTCCTCCAATCGAACAGATGATCGGGCCAACTCTCCCCGGGGCGGCAGCGACGCCGGCTGCGTCCTCAGCCGTCGCTGGCTCCCGAAAGGGGAGAGCAATGCGCGGAACCCTTTTTCCCCGGCCATAAAAAGGGACCGAGGTAAGGGCAATTTCCTAGGCGCGGAAAGTAGCCATTAGAGATGCAGCCCGGGAGCCCACTCGGCGCGGGATCTCGACGGAGGAACTCTTTTCAATTGGGGCGTCTCCACTTTGCGCGCCCCGGCCCTACAGGAGTCGCGCCGATGAAAGGTACAAGCTGGGGGCCCCAAGGTGACGGCTTCCTGCCGCTGATAAAAGCCTCGCCGTTGCGCCTCATAATAGCGCTATACCGGCGCCCAGGGCGAAGGAGGAGGCGCCGCAAAAGAAAGAGCGAAGAGGTTGGGGGGGGGGGGGGGGGGGGGGGGCAGCAGAATGCGTGCGGCCAGGGAAGGCGAGAGGCGCCTCCATTTGCATAATCCCCAGTGGAGCGCGCGACAGAATTAACATTTTATGACAGGGGCGCCGAAAAGCAAGCGGAGGTGGCCGACTCTCGAGCGCTGCAGCTGGGAGGCACGGCGCGCGTCTACACGAGCGCGGCTCAAACGGGTTGACCCGATAGAGAAAAAGCCCGTTCGACCGCGTCCTGGCTACACCTGGCGGTCAGGATGTGCATAACCTTCTCTCTTGCGGGCTCGTCTATGCAGCCGCTGGCCCCCTTGAGACAAAAAGTGGCGTGGCGCTTGCAACGAGAAAATTACGTGGTATCGAGCACTTTGCTTTATGTTCTTGATTGTGTCATTTATGAACTGTGCGCTAAGCCTCGAGGTGACGCGTGTTTCTCGGCGGTGTTAATTCTCCGCTCCAGCTAAAACAGTGAGCGGAACCACAGTCTGCTTCTGCTGTGCCATCACAGGGCGCCCGGTGCGTGCATCGACATTGCGCGCTCTTCTAAGCCCAGCGGACAAACCGAACAACGCACGGCGCATTCCGCGGCGCGGGGTGAGCATTTGTCATACAATCGCGGCGCCGTGAAAACGGGACTTGTTTTCTAAGCGGCACCGACATGTCTGACTCGAGAGATTCGCTCCTTGACCTTAGAAAACAAGGCCTGTTCCAGCGAGCGCCGGCCGGTATAAGGCGGCTTCTACGTCTTTGGCGGCAGTAAGAAAGACGAATCGGCCAGGTTTATCGGGAACCGGGCGACCGGCCCAAATCGCGAGCGGTTCCGGCGTCGCTGTCTCCCGGAACGTATGCGCCGGGTTATTAATACAAACACGCCGGGCGACCAAAGACGCCGCTCTCGTCTGTAATGTATCGCTCATGGAAATACTACAGACTTTCTTTTGGCGGCCAAGTCTTTTTTTCAACATTTGGTGGACGGGCAAGAGAAAATTTTCGTGCGCAGGAAATGTTAGAAAATTAATGCTCCCCTTTGTTTCATGACTCGAATGCGAACATCGCACCGATTAGGCAAATCGCGCCAGTTCCTGGCCGTGATCTCTTGACATCGGCGGGACCTTATTTTTTTTTTTGTCTGTTTGCTCTGCCGGGATGAAATGATTCACCGCGGCTTTCGTTTCGTTTTTACTTCGACGCTGGCATTGCGATCGCAGCATAGCAGGCGTTCTGTTTCGTCAGAAAGCGCTGGGGCGTCTTTATTTGCGTTTTGGAGACGAGATGGATGACACTGGCACTGTGACTGAGCGTACGTGCGCGCGTAACTTTATCTTCGCTGAAGAAGGGCGACCACATGAGCAAGGAGAGGATAAACCTTGCGTCTGAAGAAGCGTTGCGCAGTAGCAGAATGCCTTGTACACGATAAATCGCAGGGCGACTGAAACGAGTGAAGGAACGCAGAACAGAGAGAAAGGTTCTATGTTCGCTTATTCCAGAGCGCGTTCGGAGAAAGAAATTGCTAAGTTACGACACATTAGAAAGAAGGAGGCAAGCGAAAGAGAGCTTCAAGCCCGAGACTTACGAGAAGTCCGCACGTCTAGTAAGTCTCCAAAAGCGGACGAAATATCCGTGCTTTCAGAAAAGAGCCGCGCAGGTGCGTTTGTGTAGAAGTATCGAGAAATTGGAAACGACAACACTTGGAAGATTAGAGAGCGTCCAGGTGGAGTTCGGATAATGTTCGAAACGATGCGAAAGTGTTAATCGTATCGCAAATTTAATGCCATGTTACAGCTGTTTTCCGTGTCTTATTTTGTCAGCATTCGTGTAAGTTTTCGAACAAAAAAAAAAAGAAATTGAAGTCCGCATGCCACCGGTTGTGTTCTTTGTATCCCCCTAGAGCCTTCTGTGTATCAGGCAATATCGCGTGTCTTGACCGTGTCCTCTCCTCTTCGGCGTTCGCGTGTAATGGTAGACCGACCGCGATCAGATTACACCCAGCGCGACTGCAGGGCGGCGCCTTTTCAGACATGGGCTTCTGCGCTGGAGCCGCATAAAAAGAGCGCGTACGTGAGCAGCTTGGCTCATTTCATTTCGCTAACAATGCTGGCATGGCTTGTGGCAGCCCTCCACGTCTGCGTATAGATGCCCTGATGCCAATCTCGCCCGAAAACCGTCATTTTTATGCGCCGTGTGGCTTCGGCCGCAAAGCTGTCCGGGCATTTCTACGTCATGTGACACCGAGCCGCCTTCCCTCTTCTGACGGGTCGCGGTGCGGCGCGCAGCTCTCGACGCGTGCGCGGGCGCGCACACACATCTGCCGTGGCGGCGTGACAAGTCTGTCGGTGCGAATACCAAACATGACGCGAAGGCCGCGCGCCAAACAGAACGCATGAGAAAGGGGTGGGGGGTGTAAAAAAAAAGAGAAAGAAACGGGCGAAGAAGTAAGAACACACAAAGTGGTCTAATTATGGGACACCGAAGCTATCTTTCCCTTCTTTAGCGCCGCGCCGTCAATTTCGCTCGATGTTTTCAACATGCAACTGCCCCGAAGAGGTGTTGGAACATGTAGCAGTGCGCTTTTGCTTCTAGTGTTGTTTGTGTATCGCGGTGGCTCAGGTCGTAAAAAGTACGTTCGCCCGCGTACGTGCAACGCGCGAGAAATTCGAGAGCGGCGCTATCGGATTACATACAGTAGCTCACTATTGGGGTACATCGAGCCAAGTACTAATCGGAACGAAGTGAAGAGAAAAAAAAAAGAAAGAAAGGAGCCAAAGCGAGGGCTGTGCACTCACGTATCCGGCCACTCTTTGTACCATTACGCATTTTGCGTTTCTCGAAACACACCGAGGTATCCAGAGAGATCTCGCCAGGCTGTGTGAATCACGCTTGCGGAGAGAGCTGGTACCGAGCTCGCCTTTACCAGGAAATCGCGATACGAGCATAGGAAGTGCCTCCCCCCTCCCCATCCCCGCTTTTTTTTTTTCCAGGCATTTTCCTTGCTCATTGAGTGTCATGGTGTATCGCCGTTACACCGTGCTGCATGGAGCACTTTAAATTCAGGCGCCGTGTGGGAGACCAATGCCTGTAGGTTGCAACGACTTCGCGCTCAGCAGCGGCTGTCTAGTGTCGACGTGCACTTTAGTGCAGGGAAATACAAAAAATAGAACACAAGTAAATCGAGCGATGTGTGGTCCTTACAAGATAAAAGACAAATAGCGATACCTTGCCTTGTACTGCTGGATACGTCAATACAGAGCGATTTCTTTCATTTTTTTTTTTCCGGAGTTGTTCTATAGAAACAGAGACACCGGTTCAGGTACCCAACGTTTTATGGTACTGATGAAATTCCTCGCGACACGACCCGTTCCAAGTAATGGCTGGAGGGTACGAACAGCAGAAAAAAAGGGGAAAAAATAAATACAGGAGGAAATCGTTGCATACACAGAGCTCATTGATGGGCGCTGAACCACACATGTGGCACTTACTTGCAGCGTGATGTTTAACCGTTGCTGCGCGTACTGCGTATCCCCCGGAAAAGAAAAAAAAAAAGAACCTAAGCGGATACTTTCTTTTTTTTTTTTCAACTCGTTCATGAAGTGAAGGGCGTTAAAAGCCTGGCACTGCAATGCCTGAGCAGTTACTTTTTCGCGCAGGCATTCGTGATCCAAACTTGTGGCTTTCTTCTTGTTCCTCTTTTCCCACCCGGACGCCTGTTCCAGTTTAGCGCGCCCCTCACAGAGGGCCTGAACGGTGAATGGGGGAGCGCGAAGAGGCTTCGGAAAGCACGGAAGACGGTGAGCGCGATAGCGTTTCGGCGTCGTTTGGCCGACGGTTCGCGGGTCAGCTCCTCTTGTCTGCGGTCAGCCGTTGCTCGCCCCGTCGGGGACCGATCGATAGCCGTGTCAAGCAGGATCCCGGGGACCCCGTCCTCAGCGCCAGGCCCCCGGCGCTGGCCTGCAGATGAATCTGTCCCGGCTGCCCGCTCCGCCCATCCGCTGTTCAGACATCGCCGGCGACCTTCCTGCGGGGAGCACACTGGGCCGCGCTCCTTCTGCGCAGAACAGCTCGCGCCGTTTTCACTTTCACCGCTGAGGGGCGGGCGAGGATGCAACCGCGCAGCTGCTGCGCCGTGTGGTGAGCGCAGACTGCGTGAGCGTTCGGCGCGCCAGGCGCCTCGTATGATTAAACTGGCCTCTGCGGGAAGGATGGAGCGTTTCGCCGAACAAGGCCAGCGTTTGAGGTTATCTTTCAGCTCCGTTTAATGGGGGGAGCTGTAGCAATCGACCAACGTTGACAATTGAGACGCGAGGAAGTATACATTATATGAAGCACCCGGCGCAAGCTTTCAGTGGTGTGGCAGTCAGATAATTTACTTTATCCTATATTTATTTGCTTCGAATGGACAAACATCACTCAAGCTCATGATAAAAGGTCTTACCCTGTAGAACTTTTGGGCCAGAGTAATTCGCGAGGTTATATATACAAGGCCTGATGCATGTGCTGCGGTATTCAGGCGCGTTAGACTCACACTCAGACACAGTTTCCGCAGTTTCTGTGTTGTAAAGATATTGCTTGAAATTCACTCGCTTTCCTTTGCCGGGTGAAAAAGACCAGGCAATGAAGTGCATTGCTGCCTCCGTAACCCTGCAGAAATTACTATCACGCGAGTCTTAACGTCTGCTTCTCCACTGCATTTTCCTCACAAAACAAAAGCAAACGTACGCTATGATGCGCAGCATTTGCGTATCGTTGCTTGCCGCTGCACTCTGTAAAATAAACGCATAAAAATGGCCCGTTTTGTCATGGAAGTCTCTCTACGGCTTCATGTGTCTGTCTTCTTTTGCCTGTTCCGCTTCCTGATGGTTAACGTCACGGCGGTGCATTATCGCCTCTGTGTCCTGTTTACCAGGGTTGTCATTACCTACTCAGTTTATATACGCAGCGCATTAGTAGCCGCGCGTACTCCGAAATTTCGCGCTTCGAGCGCTGACTGGTGAGGTCGCCCCGAGTGCGCCGCGGGAGACAAAAGCGGCCCGCAGCGTTCGAAGGACCACCCTCGTTCAGCTGAACTCTTGGGCCGGGAGGAAGAACAGAGGAGGAGGATGGAATTCGTTCGCGTAGACTGATTAGCCCAAAGCACACAAAGTGACAGGTCGCTGTAACATGCCGCTCGATAAACCGGAGGGGGACCAGATAAACCCGTCTACGTGCACCGCCAAAATTATGAACTACCTACGTGATTTTGCCTCCGCTTACTCTCCAGAGCATGCTGCTATTATGTCCTGCTTTACTTTTTTGTTGTTTTGTTTCGCTACCGACTTCCCGGCGATCTGGGAATTGGGTAGCGATCGAGTATGTCCATAACCGACCTGGCAACATTGCAGAAACGGACGCCTTCGACTAACGTACGATAGAGCGTGATGGATCGCATGGTTCCCGGTGCGACGAACAGGTTTTTCTTCGCGGGGTCGCCGCGTATCTCACACTGGGTCAGCTTCGCTTGTTTTGCGCACCCGTGTGCGAGGTGCGTGGTTGCGAAACGGCTAGCGTCTCCTGGAAGGAAAGAAGCGTACTACTATCACAGCGTCGCGCGGCTGTCATCGGCGCTCGGCGTATGCGTGCAGCCGCGGTGCTACCACATTCGGGAGCGTTACCGCGCTGAGCTTTGCCGGGGCCCCAGGCCTCTAGTGCAACATAGGGGAAAGCGCTGCTGCATGACAGCTTAAGCTGGCTTCCCTGGTGCGCCCGGTTTTCGTTTGCATTGTAACAAGGACGGACATTGCCTGTTGACGGCTCCGACGAACAGAGTAGTAACGACACTGTTGCGTTTAGCCTCTATACGGCCACGGGGGTAAGCTGCTGGTGGCGGTTGACGCGGCTGTCTGCCTGCGAAGGCTTCCGGGTTGCTATTCACCGAGATCACTGTAGTCCAGTTATCACTTGTGCTGCTCGCATCTGCAATTCCGCCAATAGCGCGTGACCATCAGGAGATGCAACTCCGGCGCAATGCGTTTCGGTTTCGACAGCCAAGTAGTGGCTGTGACGTCAAAGCTCCGAAAGGTCACGTGAAGCTTGATAACAACTGCGATATAATCGCCGCTTCGTCGTTTTAATTCGTTACGAGTCTAAAGCCGCCCTGCCTCAAGAGCCGAAACGTAACGAATCAAGATGAAGCAGCAGCAGTTATAATGCAGTTTTTGTCATGCTTCACGTAACCAACACGGATCTTTGGCGTGATAGCCGTCGCTGGGCTGCTGAAACGGAAACCGACGCAGATGAGATTTTAAGTTATTTGGAGGTCGCAGGGGAATGGCACATGCTAGCAAATAGGAAAACATGCAACCGAACTCTGGTGTCTATGCTCCTTTGAGACGGAACTCATTGTAACAGCGACCGAATAGGGAGCAGCAGTCCAGGGTCACGTTACCGCCAGCCGACCTTTCCTTCTTTCCTCTTACGAAACTTTGTTGTCTCTCTCTCTCTCTCTCGCTGTAACAGTGTTTTCTCACTTTGCCGAACAAACTTCAACAGGTGTGATGTGATATTCTCTGAAGAGAACGATGCCAACTTGCGTTTTTCAATAATAGCAGAAAATGGATTTCTACGTACCAGCACAACATCGTCTTATGAGGCAAGCCGTGATGGAATGCTCCGTATATTATTATTTTATTTTTTTTTTTTGCCACCAGGGTTTGTTTAGACTTCGCCGCCGAAATATCAGCACGCAGGCGATTTTTCATCTTTCGCCTCCACCGAAATGCGGCCTCCGCGGTCGTGATCGAATCTGGGAGCTCTTTTATAGGAGTGCGACCTCAGAGCCACTGCGCCACTGTGGCAGGTTTTGATGTTGCCTGAGTATGTTATCCTGGCAAACATTATGGAATACTTAAAGATAATAAAGGATGAAACGACACGCACAAAGGAAACAGATCACACATACAAAAACCTGTAGACAAGGCATTGTGTTAATTGGGCTCCATAAGTAAAATCGCGTGGAACAAAACAAACGACAGCTTCTGCAATGTCGACATGAGGTGCGTATGTTGAGAAAAAACAACGAAAATCTTGTACAGCGTTGGCAACCGGTCAACTTACAACTCAGCATTACACACGTCATTTTCGCTGAACGTACGAGGGTGACCTAATACGCTGAGATACAGAACTGCTTTCTTTTTCTTATTATAGAACGAAGCCTAACGAAGTAACGACCGTCTAAACCCCATACAGAAGCCATGAAGTATTAGCAGGACACGTACGCAGATAAGAGCTGCGGAAGGACGAATTTCCCGTGATTAAAACACAGTGCACGAATACATGACTTTTCCTCCAAGGTTTCGCTCCTTCTAAGAAGTACAAGTACGACAGGGTGATAACTGTTTCACGGTATAGAAGGCTGAGATCACAAGGCATGTGCGCTCGATTGTCATGTTTGGAATTGGAAGGGCTACATCACTGGAAGCTACACGGCTTGCACAATAACGGCCTGCTTTGGAATACTAGAATCCGTCGCTGACGAACGTTTGACGGGAACCGTGCGGGGTTTCATATCAGCAGCTTTTTTTATCGATTCGGCGCAGGTAAAAGGCACTCCTGTCATAAAAGCAGTTTTATGAGGGAGGCGGCATTCTCTGCAATGGAACCGTTTCGAAAAAGAGCAAGCTATAGGCTTTCGACATTACTACGCAGTCATTACGAAGGTGGAGCCCCTCCTTCAAGCACAATGTAAGCGTGAGACCCGCGCAATGTAAACGCATGCAGCCGCCGCGGTGGCTCAGCGGTTATGGTGCTCGGCTGCTGACCCAAAAGACGCGGGTTCGATCCCGGCCGCGGCGGCTGGAATTTCTTTGGAGGAGAAATTATAGAGCCCCGTGTACTGTGCGATGTCAGTGCACGTTAAAGAACCCCAGGTGGTCGAAATTTCCGGAGCCCTCCACTACGGCGTCTCTCATAGCCTTAGTCGCTTTGGGACGTTAAACCCCACAAACAAACAAACAAACAAACAAACAAACAAACAAACAAACAAACAAACAAACAAACGCATGCACCTTTCCCTCAAGACGCACTTGCACGAAGGGCAGTGTGCGCCGTCATGCTGCGAACAGCTTGGCAGTGCGGAGAAGTATAGCGGGCAAAACTTAGCCCATTCCGTTGTGTGTGTACGCATCTGAAAGTAAAATTATTTCACACTTGTTGCAGCACTGACATCCCAACTTTGTTATTTTGAGCCTGTTAAGGCCTGGCGCTTGACTGGTTACGTGAAGAACATGGCCGCTGTCGTGAACGAAGCCCCGAGAAAGGGAAAACGTTTATGCTCAGATTGGTTATGCTCTAAAGGTTGCTTTGTGATTGTTATTTTGATAGCTGCTGTACGTTTTGGGCGTAACTTTCCTAACACCAAAATGTCCGTTATTTCGATGCTCTCACGAATAGCAAATTTATGTTAGTAGTCGTAGCTGCAAAACGGCGACAACTTATAGCCGACCAAGAAATATTGATTATGGTTATTTTTTTGTGTGCATGGTTGAGTGTCGTCAATGTTGCTCCACGTGCACAAATCTCTTTTCTCACCCTTGATGAGTAAACGTGGGAGAGAGATGCAGCGTGTTCGAATGCATTTCCACTAGCACTGACTGGGGGAGAGGAGCGGAAAATAATAATTCTAATTCAGTCAAGTCTGCATGGGTCAAAACCGGACGCGACGTGGGAGGTTTGCACGCCCGGCGTGCACAAGACGTACTCCGAGGCAGGGCAAGACAATGGCTTACGCGGCGTTGTCTTGAGGCTGATGACAGAAGCGGGCTCGCTTCCTAGCCGAGACGAGCGCCTCGCATGCTGTGATTGTCACCCCGGACGGTCTGCACACGCGCGATGTGGGAGGGAAGCCCCGTATGGCGCGCGTGTGGCGGCCGCTGCAGAGGGGGCACTCGACCTTATCACCAGAAACAGGTTGCTCTTCATTTCTACCTTCTTCAGCAGGAGCGTTTTATTTTTCTTCTTTCGCTCGGTATAGAAAGACGAGAGACTTCGACTAATGGACCGGGTGATAAGGGCGACAGCGAGAAATCTTTTAGGCAGAATAAACGAGAAGCACCGAGTAAAACAGCGGGTGAGAAAGTAGCCAAAAAAGAAAGTGAGAGAAGAGACGCACGACAAAAGGACGCGGGCGTGGCGAGTGGAGAGACGAGGGAAGACGTCCTGTTTACGGCGCTTCCCGCCCGAACCGGGGCCCGACGCTAGGCATACGAATGGTGCATTTTGAAAGGCCCTCTCGGCCTGGGGCCTCCGGCCGAGGCGATCCGCGAAGCACTCATTGCGAGTTCTCGGCTTGCCATTTGAACAATTTAGCGATAGCTCCTATCTCGATGACTGCCCCTCCCGCGGCACTGAAGCGCGCCTTCAGTACTGCCGACCGCTGCAAACACCCAGCCGGCGATTGCTGTTCGCAGCGTTGTCGGCGGCGCGCAAACGTGCCACCGTGGCGGGCGCCCGAGTCGTCGCAGCGAGCTCAGCTGCCCGCGTGCAACCGCGCCCGCATCAAGTTTCTCTCCGGCGACCCCCTTTGATGTTCCATCTCCGTTGGCTGGCTGCAGTGCACGGCTCGAGACACTGCAGCTTTCCCCGCCAAACGTCCTTTAAGTCGAAAGAAGGCAGAGCTACAGTGGGAGTTTTCTTTTTCTTCTTCTGCCCGGAGTGGGCGACTCGCGCTTCGCCTCAGGTGGCAGACGGGCCGTGATAAGTGAAGTCGCTGAGATTGCATTGACCCAAGCTCTGTTCGCGCAGTCGAGGCAAGAACACGGAAGTGAGGAGAGCTGCTGGACGGGTGCCCTCTGCACGCGCGTCGAAGATTCCAGATTGAACCAGAACATACGAGCAACACGTTTTTTATATGCAAATGACGGTCGCGAGAGCTAGACAAGAATCGTCGCTCCTTTACTGAGCGTTTTCCTCAGTTGCCCAACTGCACGCCTCCAACGTGCGCGTCACGTAGTCCTGCTGAGTTAAACAGGGTGGGTAGTATTTCTTACACTTGTATAAAATGCGCGCCTCAAGACAGCGACGACACGGCCTCGGACTACTGCTTCGATAAAAGATTTTTTTTTTTTTCTGCCTTTGCCTTTCGTCTTTCATTGCTTCTTTCTGCAGAGCAGGGCTACATTGCCCACACACTTATACACATATCATGACCGAACGTGGAATACACTTATCTCTTTTTTCTCTCTCATCATCTACTGTTTGATAAAAAGAAAAGGAGGTGGAAATGACTCCATTACGACATTTACATGGCCCCAAAGTGACAACTTCTCATTTTTCTCTCGCGCCAGTTATCCGTTCGTGATTTACAACTCGCCAGGTTCGTGCGGCGAGGCTAATCGGTATGCTCTCGCTGATCTGCGGGGCGGCTTTTCGCAAGCACCTGTCGCTACGACAGGAATATATTAATATCTATAAGGCTGAGCTCTTTCTCGTTCGGGCTCTGTTTGCTCAGCGGGAGATAATTTGGAGTTTGATTGCAATCGAAAGCGACCTTCAGCACACGACGAGAGCTTATAACCAGCGGCGCTATATGGCGTGTATCCCACGAGCACGAACGATGTCGAGCGATTTGCGCAAGTTTAAAAGGTGTGCTTGGCACCGTCCCCGCTCACGTTTCGAACGTCCGCGCCGCGCCCTCTCCATATGCGATCGAGCGACTTTACGAGGCGCGTACAGAGGGCCAGGGTGAAAAACGACACAATAATGGACGCGGTTGTGAAATTGGATGCTCGGAAAGGAATATCGAAAGTGTGACGCAAATGCTGAATGATGGCACTTGCTGCATGTCTCGAAAATCTTGGCAGTTGAAAATAGTAATGATTTTGTTTGTTGCGCAATTAAGTGAATAGCGTCTTACCAGAAAAGAAAAGCACATGTGTACGTACGGTGCTTGACTCATTTTTATTGTTGCGTACCTAAACTTTTTCGTTTGCTTTCAACCCTGACCGTCATTGTTTTGGCGCGGAGGAGAGAGCTGTTCACTGTTCAAGATGGCAAAAAGTGATTTTAACCTGGTGGCTTTTTGCCTCCCCTCTGCGGGCATAAAGTGGCCTCAGTAAGTGAATCATAACTGCGACACGCAAGCGGACGTAAAATGAGTGGCGAGGAGGTTCGGTGCCAAGTGCAACAGGAAGGCGAAACAGCGTCGAGATGGAGTAAAGGCTCGTAAATCACGTCGCAGACGCTATAAAACAATGCAGCCGCCAGTATTCCTGTCGCCAGGTTGGTCACGTGATCGGAATGCGCCAATGGCAGCGCGCCTTGTTATGGCCTGCGAAGAGACGGAGCGAGTGCTGGGTAGCCGATGCGGAGCCCCGATAGGCGCGCCAAAAAGACCGGACCAGCTCTCGCGGGTCCGCTTGTTTCCACACTGCCCAGGAGGAGGCTCTTTGGCTATGGGCTCGCGAGGAGAAACGCGCCTGATAAGGGCCGCGATACTTTGAGAGCGGGAGACTATCGGCCCATCGGCGAGTCGACCCCCCTCCTCCCCCGGCCAGAGCCAAAGAGGACGGATGGCCAGGTATGTACAAAGCGGCCTCGGCGGCCGTCGCCAGCACCAGGGCTCATTTGTTTTACTGCAGCGAGCGTTTTCTTGGCGTTTGCTTTGACGTACACGTGATGACACAGCAACTCTAGGCGGGGGGCCGCGGCGAGCGCGAGAAAGGGCTGCGGGAGACGGCGCCGGCGCGCACTCGGCGTCGCCGCGCGAGGAGGGTCCGCGACCAAAACGCAGTAGCGCGTCCGATAGTGGGAGATTTATGCTTTATGGCATACTCTGGCTCGAAAGACTTATGGACCCCTTTAGGGCGCCTGATTGCGCTCTATCTGGCCTACATTCGGAATACATCACTCGTCGGTTGGTCTGCTTGTTTTCTGCGCGCGCTGGCGGCACTCGCTGCCCCTGTTCGCGCGATTGTAATGAAGATGTTGTTGAATGGAGATAAGATACTCTGGCGTTTGCTCGCTTACACCCCGCGGCTCAAGTTGGCGCAGCTGCCAGGATCGGGAATCTCACGCCTTGCGCGCGCGCGCAGCACACAGTCAGGGGAGGCGTCCCAGCAACGCTCCGGCCTTTACGGCTCTACATTGGGGAGCGGGAAAAAAAAAAAAAAGAAAGCGGGGGGAGAAAGGAGGAGAGGGATATACAACTTGCTCCACGCCTTCGGAGGCGCTGGCATCAAGCAGTTCAGTACCGCTTCAGAAGTGGGCATTGTCGAGCCTTATAAGCCCTCTATGGCGGGAGTAAATCGATTTCATTCCCGAGGACGGTACTATTCCCAGTTCGGAGAGAGCCCGCACGCAGTTGGTATTCAGTGACGGAGCCAGCCCAGCTACGCTTGGACGTCGCAAGAAGCAAAAGCCTGCTCATAGCAGCCTCCTCGCTCGTGCCCTCCTCCACCTGGCGAGCGCCATTAACCATCCATGCAGTGTTGCAGCTGGTTACAAACTAGTATTTGCATTTTTATCGCGTCCGCTTAAACGAGCGGCACGCATGCTAACACCGTCACACCTGTTCAGCTGGTCCGCAATACGCGGATGAGTCCACAAAGCGGTTTCGACTGCGCACCAGCCGCGCAATAAAAACGGGTAGCCAATAATCACGTATGCGTGTGGACAGCGTTTGCATGGCTTCTTGCTGCTGAGCACCCCGCGTGCGTTTGTTACTTTCGGCCCCGCTATTCTTGTTCATGCTGAAATGTGAGCCAAACGTGCCACAGCGCGCTAATCGGAAGTGGCTGGTTCCCGAAATGGCTGGAAGGCGGTGGCCCCCGGGGTACTCGGGCCGAGCAGAAACAAACGCTGTCGGAGCAGAGAAGCCAGGCCCCTACAGCACGCGCAGTCGCCAGGAGTGCCCGTCTCAGAGCCATAGGAAGCTGTTTTTGCATTCGGGAAATGTAAGCGCCGCGGCGGCGGCTATCGGCGAACAAGCGGAGCCTTGGCGGGCCCGTGCACGCGGGGTATATGGCGCCCTTTCACGCAAGGGCGTCTGCACGCGGCGGCAGCGCGTCGCTGATCGGCGATTCCGCCTGGAAGGCCTTTCTTTGTGCGCAGCCCGCGAACTGTGATTTTAATCGCCGCCAAGCAAGGCGCCCAATCGACCCATTGCGTGTGCGACATGTTTTCTTTGGCGCCGACTTGTGCCAGCGGAGGCGACGGGTGACGCGCCGGCAAGAAAGCGGCCGCCGAACAATGCCGCCGGACGGCATGGCCCAGCGGCGCGCGAGAAAGCGCCCACGTGTCTCGCCGCGGAGCTCTGCCACGGCCGCGCAGGCGTCGTCGTCCTGCGAGCGGCCGCCGCGCTTTCTCCGGCGTCCTCCGATGAGCAGCACAGCTTCCTAGCTGGAGAGAGTTAAAAGGCCGGTCGGGTGGAGAACGCTGGGGCTATGATGTAAAGAAGAAAAAAAAAAGCAATAGGCGATCAAAGTGCAGAATTGGTAGCATATACCATGAGAGACAATGATCGTTTCCACCAATCTTATGGATGCGCACCTTACCACCTGAGCCCTTACCGAAGTACCGATAACTTGCAAGAAACTAAATGCAACAACCGAGACTGCGAGGAGGGTAACACGCGAGACAGGTGCTTTGGTTTAGCTTTAAAACGCTGGTGTGCAGATATGTTTTGCCTCTTCGTTCGTTGCGGAGGCTTGGTTAGGTTAGGTTATTGGGGTTTAACGTCCCAAAGCGTCTCAGGCTATGAGGGACGCCGTAGTCGACCACCTGGGGTTCTTCAACGTGCACTGACATCGCACAGTACACAGGCCTCTAGAATTTCGCCTTCATCGAAATTCGACCGCCGCGGCCGGAATCGAACCCGCGTCTTTCGGGTCAGCAGCCGAGCACCATAACCACTTAGCCACTGCGGCGGCCCTGGATGCGGAGGCAGTATTCCATTGTGATAAAAAAAAGTAATATTGGTTCATTGTAAAAAGAAAGGGAAGAGAGAGAGAATAGAACAAATAATTTGAATTAACTAGGTTATTTATAATATTTTTATCTTGTATCCGTGTGTGTGTGTGTGTCTGGAAAGCTGGCATAATATTTTGAATTTAGGACATGCCGGCGTCCTTGTTTTCCCTTCTTTCCGCCAAGCCTTGTTATCAAGTCTAGTGTTGCAAAACACCATGGTGTGCCATGTGGTGAAAGCTGTAGCAACCTCTGCGGCCAAAACACCGACCTGCATTTTCTCCCTCCACTTCATCTTCTACAAGTTACAGTACATGACCTACCTCGCCTCGGCTTTTCAGAAACAGTGACTGCACAACGGCATTCGTCTCAAAGTGCATGCTATAGACATCGCGTGCTGGTCCACGGAGGCCATGGGGCTCCAGGCCGCGCCGCGAACTTCAGCGGTGTGGGCTGAGTGCAGTTTGTGGCCTACCTCAACGAGGACGTCACTGAATCTGAATTGTTGACAGTGGTGAGAGCTGTAGAGTGGAACTTGGTTCTACGCTTCGGTCGCGCGCAGGTACAGAGGCCGTCCAAGTATCTTCGGCGGCGGCAGAGAATACAGCATTGTCCTGCAGCGCGCTCCCCATCTCGTTAATGAATTCTTCGGCACAGGCTATACGCGCAGACGAGGGGCGCGCTCGGAGGGACCAAGTGGCGCCGTTGCTAAATAACGTGTTCCCTCTATATTACCGAACTTTTCCGCCGACTTTCCCTTTCGTCCATTGCGTGTACTTTTCTTCCCGTCTCGCAGCGTGCTGGAGCCGAGCATGCTGCTATCCGAGTGGTGGCGTTCCTTTCAGCGGCAGTGCATTAGTTTTTGCGAGTTAAACTTTCAATCCTGATTTGTATGCGAACGGAGCCGCTTTTCTCTGTTTCCCGCGGCCGTCGTCCAGGCACGCTGTCTGGTTGTCGCATTTGCTTGTTCTTTCGGTCTGCTCTGCAGCGCCGCCACCGCGGGCCCTTTTCCTCCCTCTCTAGCTTTCTGGGCTGTTCGAACGGAAGCCTTGTTGCTCATTTGTCCGCTCCCTGGATGCACTTTCGGAATCTCAATGAGGGAGCTGCTGCGGCGACCAGCAGCGAAGCGGCGTGAAGAAAGAAAGCAATGACTGCCCGCACGCAGGCGCCTGGCAGGAGGCGAACGTCTTTTTCAGCACTTATTTCCCCGAACCTCGAACAATGTCCGGCGGCCATGGACAGCGAGCAGTGAGCCTCGAAAGGTTCGCAGCGCGTCGGAATACGCTGGGAACTTTCGAGCAGTAGTCTTATTTGAGTCGGCGGTATTTCGCGTCTGGTACTTGTTGTGACAGCGCGCGCGTTTTAAGATTCAAGGGTTTCTGCGCTCCGGCTGAGTAAGCGTGAACTTCGCTGTGCACGGTATACCTGATGCCGTGCCTGCCTTATTATTCACAACCCGGGGTGAGTGCATGATTAGTTCTCTGCCGGCGTCTTTCGATTTCTGCCAGCAGCAATGACGTCACTGGCTCAGGGAGGTGGCAGGAAACTTAGGAAGGTTTATACAGGTGTGTTTTGGCCACTTTTGTGACCACGGGACTGCGATGGAAGCAACGGTGGCTTTTCACTCGAGCTCCGCATATTGGCGTTTGTACTGCCTTATAATATGCTCGCTCGATGCCAATGCTTAGACAAGATTCTCTGCAAATGTATGGGATGGGTGGGTGCAAGGTGGCGGATCGCCAGCGCTGAACACAGAAAGCGTGCGTCGATGCGGCGCCAAGGATGATTCTGGCCATAAGGAAACCCAACTGAAGCTAAGAAAAGGCCTTGGGTGCCCGCACGTGTGCAATTGAGCGGCGTACATTGACGAAGTACTGTATCCCTCTGCATTTTCAAAGTGTCATGGACATTCGCCAGTTGACTGACGCCGCCGGCAAGAAGCGTTTGGCAGACAGGACTGCGTGCACTGCGATATGTTCTATAAACCCACTGCTCTGCATTCCGGTCTAGAGTGAAGCGATGTTCAGTATATTTGTGCCATAGGCAAGCCTTCAAGCAAAACGCAAAAGGAATGCTTTAACTGCAAAACGCGCCGATTAAAAGGTAAGTATCGCTCCAGTCAGGAAATAGCTAAAAAAAAAAGAAAAACGCATTATTTAAATTTCACCGGTTATCTTTGAGACAGCCTCCGGCCATGCCGCATTTAGGGTACCAAACGATTCACTAGTATACGTTACAACCGGTGTTGGTACCCAATCGGGACATGACAGTACGGTAATTTTTATTTCTTTTTGCAGGCAAATGGCTTCGACCTAAAGGAAAACCTGGAAGCATGGCGGAATCTCCCGTACGCTGCGTCCATGTACTATCCGTACGACTCGGCTGCTATTGCCGGCTACCCTTTCGCGAATGGGTAAGTCACCTCACAATGAGCGCCGCATAGAGCTCCTTTCTCCTTGCAACTCAGTTTCGGGCGATGAATTGTTCTCTTCAGCAAAGACCCGTGGGTAGAAGGCGACGCGTTCGAGCATTCGGCTTTACTTTGGGCCCTCCCGCTGGATGTATTATAAAAGCACTGCAGAGGATGGGGAAAGTGCAGCCTTTACAGTCGTTCCCTTAAGAAAGTGGTCTATAATTTTTTTTAATAGATTTCTTATGGACTGTACCGCCTTCCTGTAGATATTTCCTTTTGTCTGTTCATAGTCTATGGACTGCCTAAAGAAATTAAGGTTAATACCGACTGTGAACGACATGCATGGTACTGATCGCCTCCATCCTTTGGATAGCAGCGTTCCGCGCTGGCTTGCTAACATTTGTGTATATAAATGAAAAGAAGGGCCACCAACGGTAACTAAACGCGGTAAGCTAAAGTAGCACATAGAATAGTCTCGTGGATGTTTACATTACATGTAAGAGAGCTTCAGCGCACCGGTTTCTGTGTGATGTTAACGAGCTGGTAAAAAATTGAATTCACTACGTTTTATTTTTTGTCATAAACCTGCTTTCATTGCATCATAAACCGTTCAGAAATACATCATGTATTAAGCATGTATGCAAAAGAAATTCATGAAAATCTCAATAGGAAAACACACATCGCGTCCTCATCAGAAAATCGGTGGCCAATTTTCATCACCAATGCATCAGAAACTCAACTCAGAAGTGATCAGAAATACCCGATGAGTGTGATGTCTGAAATCATTGACATTTTATCAGAAGCTCAACACAGATTTTTGTAAGGGCGTCGTTACTAACCTTCCCTCTCCTCTGCGTAGAGGATATATATTAGGCCTTGCTGCATTTATGCACAACCGCACAAGTGGCACTTACTTGCATAATTATTGAGTAATTCCCCAAGTTATGCGTGAGAAAAGTATGATCGCTGAAGCGCGCTCCGCGTTTTCTGGCCTCGACTGTACGGCTAAGGAGGAAGTGATATTGATGGCTACCACAGCGAGACAGCGCTGCCATGACCCGTCAGCTAGAAACCGTATTTTCTTTTCTTTCTTTAGCAGGGCGTTCGAACGCGGTGAATACGCCATTTTTTGATGGAAGATCTAACTGCTTATTGCAGGCAGAGACTCTGAACGCTCCGATTTCTATTGACGGTTGAAGGAGCGCTGTCGTTCCTTCTTGCGCAACACTCCTGGCTGGCTGAGAGCAAAAGGAGAAAAAGAAGAAAGACAGCGTCAATTGTCGAAAGGCATTCTCCAGCTCGGGGAGCAGCTTTTTCAAACAGCCGAGGCCCCGGAATGCCGAGGATTCCTCGTCACTTCGCGAGCCTACAGCGCGGCTCGGCGGAGCCGGCCCTTGGCGCCGGCAGAAAAGCGCGGAATCTGGCGGCGGCTTTCCCCGCGCAGGCCGCTTTCATTGTGCCGGCTCCTCTGTTTCTCCGGGAGCGTGTCGTCCTTGCTTCTTCGCGCTGTTTGCATGAAACCGGTCCGGACTGCACGAGGAAGTGACGCATGTGTAGGCAGACGTGCGCGCACGCTGAACGGCATTCAACTTCACGAAACGCAGCGACGCAAGTCGGCACGCTGCATTTGTGCCACTCGTGTAGAGGTGTGACGGCCAGAGCTGGCGGCGCCTGTTCGGGGAGCACGCAGAGGCGGGTTCTTTTTCGCCACTTGTTTCCTTTTTGCTTTGGCTTTTCCCTAATGACAAACACGAATTTCGCGTGCCTCTCGGTCGTCCGGTTTCCACTTGAGTTCACAGCTTGGAAAATTACGGGGTATCGTTGGCTCGGTTAAAATAAAGTGTATCCGGCAAGAAAACAGAGAGAGAAAATAAAACGGCAGGGGGGGGGGGGGGGGGGGGGGCATCAGTGCAGGAGGAAAAGGCAGCAACCATCGCGCCCCACCTCGGCTTCCTCCTCTCCCAAATTGGCCTGAAAGGAAATACGTGTTCATACGTCAAACAGCAGCCTGTGGGGTTCACGGCTTGGACGGCCGGCCACTGAAAGCACGAAATGTAGCGCCCACATAGTACACAGGCACACGCATTGATACGCGCGAATCACGCAACCGCGGTGCGCCTGCCTCGACGCCGCTTCCGCTGACTGGCAAGGCTGCGTGCTCAACGGACCTGCAGCGCACTTACGCGCTCGCGGGAACTGCTGACCGTGCAGGCGGTAAACGATATCGGACCCCCGCGTGCATTAAACTCGCCGCCAGCCGTTGCGTTTCGGCCTCGCGTGGCTCAACGCGTCCCGGCGGCGCCGCAAAACGCGAGCGCCACCGCAATTACGAGCGCGGTGATAGGGGCCGCCTAAGTCAACACAGCGACGGTGCGGCGTTGTTATACAGTGCGAACGGGCGGATGATTCCATTTTTGCCCGCTCCAGGCAGAAGCCTCGTCAGCTAAGGGAATCGGGAATAGAGCTCGCGAGAGAACGGCGTGGCACCTCGATGCTATACTTTGCAATGAAGTTTCTAGCGTCTTGTGTGCATATTCTCAATAGCAGTAACGGCGTTTGCGAGATAACTGTCTAGAATGCGTTTATCTTCAAAGGCAAGAGGGGAATAGAACGTTGCTGCACATTTTCGCACTGTGAAAAGGGATCTGTGAGCATCTTTCCTACATATCAGGGCTTATCTCTGAGGGCGGCATACCCGCTCAGGCTGAACGTCTGCCGGTTCTCGAAACGGCATTGCCCGCGAGTGCTGCATGGAACGAACTCAATTGTATCTTTGCGGCGTTGATGAACGAATTGGCTGAATAGATGGCAGGCCTTTCGCACGCCTCGGAAAAACTCCTCAGTTCACTTTTCGCGACCTTGTGAAAAAGACTCCTTTCCTTAGGTCGCCTTTTGTACAGTCCTCGAGCGATTCTTACAGTAGATCGCTTGTTGCTGCGTGCACGGCTTGAGCTCAGACACTTCTGTCCCTGCTGTCAGCGGAGCTTAAGCCTGTTCCGCGGAGGATAAGTGCGCGTATTCGACGCCTTACCCTGTCGACTCAAGAACCGACAAATGTCCGCGAGATGTGGCGGGGCACGACGGAGTGAAAGGGCCACTTGACAAGGCTTTAGCTCAATCCCGCGCTAAGGGTGGAAAACCAGGACCACGGAGTGTGCGCTTGTTGGTTGTGTGCACGATCAGGGCTGCGTATCTGTTCGTTATTCCAGAATGCACGGGTGGGGGTTCCAAAAAGGAAAGAGAGAAGCTGGTATTTATGGGTGCCTTCTCGTGGGCTCTTTGACCTTGACGCAAGGTTGTGGATGAGCGAGCGATTTGTTTGCTGCATTGCGGCGCATTCAGCGGTCACGAAATGTCGGCTGTTTCCATGAACTGTGATGGTTGGTTTGGTTTATGGGGTTTAACGTCCCAAAGCGACTAAGGCTATGAGGGACGCCGTAGTGAAGGGCTCCGGAAATTTCGACCACCTGGGGTTCTTTAACGTGCACTGACAACGCACAGTACACGGGCCTCTAGAATTTCGCCTCCATCGAAATTCAACCACCGAGGTCGGGATCGAACCCGCGTCTTTCGGGACAGCAGCCGAGTGCCATAACCACTGAGCCACCGCGGCGGCTCCCATGAACTGTGACTCACTGCGCGTTTTCTGAATGGTAGTTTGTATGTTTTCGCTTTACTGCCAGAGACCGCTATCGGGCACTTACCGTAAGTACGAGCTGCACCGAACGAAACGCACTGTCAAGTTTCTATAAGCCAGGCTCGCATGACTCTCTCAGCGCCTCCGAAGTCTCAGGTTGTGGCCGAAGGAGGACGCAGATGGAGCATTTGTCGCGAAGTGCGGCAAGGGTTCCGGCCGGCTGCACGCGGCGTCTTGCAGCTCTAGCGCATCGAGAGAGCCGCCGGCACGCCTGTTATTGCGTCCGCTCGAGGCACAAAGGGCTGCGTGTCGGCGCCGAGCTGGAACAAAGGCGCGCGCGCAACCGGCAATAAGCGCGCGCCTGCCGGCGGAGTCCGGGCCAGCGATGAGGGATGCAGAAGAGCGTTGAGTCACCACCCCCCCAGGAGCGCAGGAGGGCACGTATCGCGCAGAGGCCGCGCCATAACAACAGCCAGGGAACCAATCATGTAAGAGGCGCCCCGTCTGGAAGGTGGAGGAATCGCTCTAAGAGGAGGATGGGGAACAGGCGCGCGTCGATGCTGCGGCAAGATGGACGAAGTTCACCTCTCGCGTAATCAACACCTTCCCCCTCCCCGGCTTTCCCATCTGTAGAACTCGAAATCAATGAAAGCTGCACCGGGGTGCGTCCGATCCGCAGCACGCAGCCGGCTAAGTGCAATCGATGAAGAGCGTCAAGGGATCCTCGCGCGTTAACCGGTGTGCGGGATATTAGTGTAACCTCTGCCGCCATTGATCCCGGACCGGCCTCTACTTATCAACACTTATTAGGGAGCTCGGCAAGGACGCCGGCTTCCATCTGCCCGCGTCGACGCCTCTCCGCCCATGATGAACAGCTTTGGGAAGGCGCCGTTGTGATTTATGCGGGCGGCGCGCCGGGTCCGAAGAAGGGCCGCCTCCGAGTGGCGCGTGCCGTAAATATTGGCTGCCTTTCGCGCTGGCTTTTCCCACGCATTGTTTGCCGCAGATAAATCGTCACCAGTTCTGAGTCCCTGCGGTGCTCCTCAAATGACGCTTCACGGTTTCCGCCTTCGGTAGTGAGAAAACGTTGAACGCGTATACTGTGCTCCGCAGCGAATCCACCACTGCTTGTATATTCTGCTGGCGTGACGGTGATTCAACCTCCGTGTATGCTGTTAAAGGAACTTCAAACCAAGAACTGAGACAGGATGAAAAGCGAGGAAGATAATTGCAACGAAAGTAATTACGTTGCTTGAGGTGAGCGGACGTGGAAGCAATATCCTATAGTAAATATAATCGCGCTATCTGATACTACGTCTACGTCAACTGCGAAGCAACATTCTACCCTGTAAGCCTGTGCTCACATGGGCGTAAAAGTATAGCAAACTGGAGCCCGGAGTAATTGTTACCCTCATTAATGTCGCTTAACGCGATGGCGCAAAACAACGCAAACGCGCTGCGTCTCGACAGCTAGCCGGGCCAGATTTCTTCCGCCATAATGTGGCGCGGTATAGCATGCACCAGCGGAGAAGACGTTCAAGAAATTAAACCACGCAGGAGTCAAGAGGGAGTGAGCGAGAACAGCGGCGCGCTTCCCCTCCGCCATATCCGCTGTCTCCGCTGTGATCCATCAGCATTAGCAAGGGGCCTGTGCAAACACAAAACGACACACGGCCCGGACGAGCAGCGCGGGGCGAAATTACGCTGTCACTTGGAAACGCGATGGAACTAAAGCACGTTAGAACACCGGTAATTGTGAGCTTCCGGCTGTCGGGAGACTGCTCGAACCCGGTGCCCCTTCGAACGCGGACTCCTAGTCTCTCGGGATTCGACGTGGCTGGCGCGCTCCCTCCTCGGGACGTGTTCGACGAGGCTCTCGGATTTCCAGAATGGCTGTTGCTGATCAGCCTCTCGCGAGACGAAATTGCAGGCGCGCTGGTTTCGCGGCTCTGCTGTTGTGTGTCAGCGGAGACAAAAACAGTGCTTTTAAAATGGAAGAAAGACGGGGCAGCGAGCTTCACTGGAGATGGGTTGGCCCCCCCTGGTTCATGCATCGCGGCGAGACAACGCAGCCTCGTAGGGCTGATGACATGTTGCAGCTTTCTATACTGCAGCTTGGCTCCAGGGTTCTTTTTGATGCGGAAAAATAAAGAAAACGGAAACGATAAGGCAGATACTGAGCTGGGCTTTTCTGCTAAGCATGATACCGTGGCGCTTTGGGAAGTTGCGAAAAAGCCTCGCAATACAGATCCAGGGGACTTGCTGTGTTTGGCAGGGCTAGCACGCTTGTATTTTTGAGTCGTGGGGAAGACAAGTAACCTCGCTTTCTCTGCGGGAGCGGTTTACAGTTCTCCAACAGCTTTGATCGAGGTGGAGAAGATCAGAATTCAGTCAGCCGGGTACGGTGTAGGAAATAAAAGTGTGTGTTTTGCTCTTTCACTGCTTTTCCGTAACTTCATTTAGCGAGGGCCGCATTATCCTCCGACGACGGTGGCACAGACCTCGTTGATGGGACACAGGGAAAGCGCTCTCTGTGGTGCAGACGGCAGCTATACCAACCGTGGTTTAAATTGCCTTGATGTTAGAAGACAGATTTAAAAAAAAAAGTGTGTGTGTGTGTGTGTGGGGGGGTGCCTGTGAACCTGAATGGTGGCACATGCTACGCTACAAACCTTTGCTCGCGATATGCACCTAGTCGTGGACAGCCCCGTTAGAGTTGTAGCAGTGTACGCATATTTTGTGTGCGCGAATTTTCTTTAGCCTCATATGCCATTGTATCTATAAAATAGCCCTACAGGGAGTAAAATACATTTTTTTTTTGATGTCGCTGACTATACTGCGACGCACATCTTGAAAATTTTCATATTTTCATACTGCACTTTTAATGCTCGTAACTGCAGGCATTGCTCTGCCCACCATTGTGCTGTGTGGGCGTGAAGGCCCGTATAGCTGCGTGATGTCACAAGTTTCATTGCATGGATGCGCACCGTTGGCTGAGCGCTGTCATGCGCATGCTTATCCGTCCGGTATAACCGTGATCACGAATTACCGCTGAGTGCTTGCAGAACACCAGCGGACACAGAATGGGGTTCATTTTTCAAAATTAAGTGGTCGCGCTGTGTTTCCCGAGCTGCTAATGAACAACCCTCTTTCTGTGGCAGCACTTTCGTTTGGGTGGCAGGAAACCTTCGAATGAGACGGATTCCTAGGAGGAATGCCATTCATTTTTCTAGCATGGAACTGCCCATGGGAATGGCTTAGTGAGGATAATCGTGATTAATATTCGTCGTCGATAGGCGCTCCGTCCTTCCGCCTCCCACACCCTCTTTGGTACTCATTGTTTTTTCGGCCTGCGGCGGGCTGTCCAGGCGCGCGTATAACCAAGTTTCCTTCGGTATCGATCTTTCCCAGTTCCTCGTTTTTTCTCTCTCTCTCTCCCGGAGAGCATCGCAGGGGCTTGTCGTGGCCGGCTTTTTCGAGTGCCTTTGTGCTGCTTTCACTTTCAGGACGGTGCTGCCTTGCGGGAATTGCGGGGCGAACGACGCCGCAAATCGAAACGCTGTCGCGGGCAGTCGTACACGCCTGAACAACGCGGCACCCAGCTCGGCTTCGGCCTCTCGACACTATAGTCTCTTTATGCCGTGTGGCGGGCTGGCTTTTCACTTTTCCGGCGCTCTCTTTTCTCTTCGCTTTCTTTTTTTTCTCCGTCTTCCTTTCTTTCCGTCCCCCCGTGTTCTCCCGAAAAAGTTTGCAACCTCCATAAAGTTTTATTCGGGAAAGCTCTTCGCGTATTGGGACGAATGCGTACACAGGTCACCGGGATGTTCCCATTTTTCGCTCTGTATACAACGTCGTGCCCTATTTTGATCCCAGCGGTGCCGGTAACATGTTATTCCACTTCATATGGCAGTTGTAATCACGCGGCTGCGACAAGCGTGCTGCAAGTGTTGTGTTAATGCGACTGGGATGCACAAGGTTACTTATAACCTTTTGGACATGCTTTGCTTGTACACAGGTACGGCATGGACCTCAACGGCGCCCGACGCAAGAACGCCACCAGAGAGACCACGAGTACGCTGAAAGCCTGGCTGAACGAGCACCGAAAAAACCCCTACCCTACGAAGGGCGAGAAGATTATGCTTGCCATCATCACGAAGATGACGTTAACGCAGGTGTGCACTCGACTTCGCCTCCGCTGCCTGCAAATCGCGTCAATTATAGGGATCATCCTATTCAGCGGATATCATTGCATTTAAACAGCTTAACTAGTAATGTCCTTTGTTACCCGCTGCTTGCATTGTTATTTCACCTTTCCTTGCGTTTTACTGGATGCGAGAAGATGCGCCCCGTTATTAGAGTTAGGGATGAAATATAATTACGTCATCACGCCTCGCACCGTTGATATCGGGTTTTGTTTGCGCCGCCGTGTCGTCTTTGTCACTTTGTATTCCACGTGCGAAGTGCCTGTCATAGACGAGAGCACACACAACGTGCAGGCTTATTCATTGCAGCATAATCGGAAACTGCCCAGCATGTAGCTTTCATTGCCTGTACCGAAATCACGGTGTTACCATACATACTGATACTCTGTGAGCACAGTTTTTCCGCCATTTCATCCTTTCCGCCTTGGTAACGGGCCTGTTGCCTTCTTGACAAAAGGAACGAAATCGAGGCTTGCATGCATGAAAGTCCTTTTGTAGCGCTGCCGCCGCAACGCTACACGTAGCCCCGTTAAGTGGGTACAGAAAACTGAATAGACAGAGGAAGGAGTTATTATCCTACAAACCATGCAAAGCTAGAAATATGAGCTTCGCATATCCCCGCTCCCCCTCTTTTCCTTTCATTTTTCCTTTTGTGCGCAGAGATACTGTACACCTGCAGATCATGATTTGGCTTTCGTAGCGTTAGCTGGTTGAGAAGGTCTCATTTTCTTGATATTCCCTCCTGCCGCGATTTATTTAATTCATTTTTTTGCGCTCCAGACGTTTATGAGTGAGGTATTCTCGCGGCCTTTTACTAATTCTCCGCGGATGCGCTCTGTCCGGGCAGGTGTCCACCTGGTTCGCGAACGCGCGGCGCCGGCTAAAAAAGGAGAACAAGATGACCTGGTCGCCTAGGAACCGATGCGACGACGACGACGACGCGGACGGAGATGACGCGCCGCCCGCGCGACACGACTCCAAGGACGGCCAGGGATCGGCGGCCGCTTCGCGCCAGGAGAGCAACTCAACGTCTTCGTCGGAGGTCGCTGCCAGGGCGGCTGAGGAGCTGGCGCGCCGAAACCACCAACTGATGGCGGCCGCCGCCGGCACAGCGGGCCTGACGGAGACGCGCAAGAGGCCCCGCGACGAGTCCGACGGTGAGCAGCACTTGGTTAAAAACGCGCACGCTCCTTTGAGTGCGGCGCTCCTCCCACCGAGCAGATGTTGCACGCTTTTGGACGCTTGAAAGCCTAAGACCGCTGCCGGGTGTTCTACTGGGACATGTCCGCAATTATTTGCAGTTCAGTGCCAGTGTAAGAGATTCGGCATCCTAAATGTATACCAGGCGGCACAGTATAGAGAGGAAAGCGAAGTAATACTAAAGCGCATCGGTTCGCGATTACTGAGATGTTACTGAAGCACCATGCGCGATAAAGCACGAATCAGAATAATTCTTGCGTCTTTACCTGGTTCGCGGCACTACCTCGCTAGAAGGTCGCGACTTGCATTGGTCCATGCTTCAATTATTCATGGAGCGCATATGTTTGCGGGGCCTGTTGCAGATCTCGTGGACGTGGACGATGACTCGCGGTCCTCGGACCTGACCGATTTGCGCCGGCCCAGCGGCGCGTCGCATTCCTCGGAGGAGCCCCGGCACGGGCTGCAGCAGGGTGGCGGCAACTTGTCGGACGCCTCGCTGTCTGATTCCGAGTCTTCGGCGCGGACGCCGGCGGCGTCGCCCAACGGCCACAGCGACGTGTCCTCCGCTCCTAAGCCGCGCATCTGGTCCATCGTAGACACGGCCACGTCTGGCAGCCCCAGCCACAGCATGCTGTCGCCTGGGGCGCCGTCGGCTGCGGCGGTGGCGGCACGCATGGCCTCGCTTCAGCGCTCTGCGCGGCTGGACTACCTGACGCCGTACCATAAGACGAGCTCGTGGTACGCCAGCACTCTGGGCAGCCTAGGTGGTGGTTCGTTTCCCCTGTCCACGGTGTACAGCGTGCCCACCATCATGTCCCCCGCGGCGGGGCTGGCGCCAGTGTCGGCAGGCTCACCCCTCACGGACTCCACGACAGCCGCGTCGCTGAGCAGGTTACGGACTGCCGCCGCGTTCTCTGCGGCCGCCGACATGGTGCTGCCCAAGCCCGCCGCCGCGCCTCCGCCTCCGCCGGGTCCCTCGGGTGCCTTCAACCTGAGCCGGCTGGCGCCGGCACGCTCCTCGGCCGCCGCCATCGCGGCCGCCGTCGCCTCCACAAGCAGCAGCAGCCCGTCGACGAGCCAGGCGAGCGCGCCGCAGCCCAGCCCGTCATGAGGCAGCGCCCGGCGACGGTTCCGGACTGCTGCCGGCCGCAGCGCCGCCTCGCGCGCGCCGGGCCGCCAGGGACACGCTTCTCTCGAGGGATGAGCGCTTCGGACTTCGTCGCCGTGTTTCCCCCCGCGTAGTGTGTGTGCGTGTGTGTGCGTGTGTGTGTGTGTGTGTGTGCGCGTGTGTACGTGGCCGCTGTCCCAGCGTCGTAGCACTGCATGTAGACTCTGCCGTCATACCGACGGGCGCGCACCTTAGAAGACCTCCCTTCCTCTGGCTGCTGTGCCGTGTGCAACTCGCGAGAATTTCGCCAGCACGCCGACCTTGTGCTGAACTATCATCATCTCGAGCTTCCTACTCAAGCATGGGGCATTTATTTGTTATCACTAGTGACTTCGCGCTCACTGAGCACCGCTTGACTACTGAACGGCGAACGGAAAGATCACGACGCCACCAGCGCTCCAAGCACTGGACGTCGCAAAGTCTACGTGGCACCTTCGCGGGAGCGGACAAGCTTGCTTTTAGACGCATCGTTTGTAGCTCGCGCTCACAACTGCGACAGTGAGGATAGTGCGCGGACCTCTTCCATTCCCTTCGTCCTTTCCCCACCCTTGTACATAGAAACAAAGAGAGAAGGAGAAAAATATCTCGTGTCCTGTTTGCTGCCGCCTCTCCGTACATTTGATGTCATCTCGCATCGTTCACGCCAAGACCCACTCGACAAGCCTCGCCCCCACGCCCTCTTGATCTGCTGCTCTTGTGAACTAGCATGAAAGAGACAGGCACTGTCACTTTCTTTTTCGTTTCTTTTTGTTGTTGTTGTTATTGCGCGCGGAGAAAAGGGCAGTATGCAGATATTTTAGAGCATTTGCGTATTTTGTAATGACCCGAAGTGGCTCTAAGTCCCTATTGTATGAAAAGAAATCCGTTAGACATTGCCTGCTTGAAGGAGTGCTTACTGGCCTGGCATATTCACTCATGACAGTCATGACGCATTTTTTAGTCAAAGGCGCAGATGCTGTGCCCACAGCAAACCGGTTCCTGTATGTGTGTGTTTTTTTTTCTTTTTTTCATGTAAAGTTTGCAAGATGCGGCTCTGGTTCCAGCATTGCACGCTACGTCTTGTGCAGGCGCTGTCTTTTCGCTGTCTTTTCATTTCTCTCTCGCTTATCTTTGAACACGCGAGTCGACCAGAACATATAAATATGCTTTAGCTGCTTACAGCTGCGGTCATTCAGCTAGCAGACTTTTGCTTTTTGCGGCGAAATTCCGTTTCGCTAAAAAAAAAAAATGTAAATATGCGCTGCCGAAGAGAGAAGACACTTCTATAGCAGCGTTTAACAATTGATGCGTACGTGCTCCAAATTTTATCAGTTTTCTTTGTCTAAAGCATATTTAATGTTCTCTCTGTTTTCGCGCTACTTCCTAATTATTGTGATCCTCATTGCTAGTGTGGAGTCGGTTGCGAACAGAGAAGGGTACACTCAACGCTGTCGATAGTTCAAAACGCAAACATCGCTCTAGATAGAACGCATTGTGGCTGTAAGGTTCCCTGCCGATCGGTCGGCTAATTCGTGTTGCCTGGCAGTGCCGTCGCATATTTTGCGGTGCGAAGAAAAACGGCTGCTGAACGTCTCAACCCAGCTCAAGCAGTCGTGCTGCTTCATGCTGCGAAATTTGTGAGGTATACAGCTGCCGACGGTGAATATGGTAAAGAAATGGTAACATCCTCTAAGAATAGGTTATATGCGGCCGAGTAGGAAGGCAAACGCGCTGAGCAAAAATGTGCAGGAGAGGCTGACCTATTATGCGAGTGGCTCTACAGAAGGCAAACCACCCTAAACCGCGCATTTTGCGAAATGCGGCAATGTTTCGTGGTTTACGAGGAGATGTTTGATAGTACACTGTGATTTACTAAAACGAGCAAAAACAAACACATATCATCCAAGCTGCAACATGCCACTTCGACTTTTGTGGGAGGGGTTCCGGAGATGTCCTGATGCTTCATTGACAACCGAGATATTCTTGTGGATTTTCAGTGATTTAGAGCGATAAAGGTTCATCCTCTCAGTGCTTCGCGGGTATTTTCAATTATTTTTTGAAATCGCAAGGCTATAAGCGCTCCAAACAGCAGAAATATTGATTAATTTTTTTTCATCAAGAAAGCGATGAAAATGTGTAGCAGCGTGAGGGAAAATAACACAGCTTCGGTGTAATGTCGATAGGTATACTCAGTATGGCAATGAGTGAGGCAGCGTACGTTTCTCGCCCATTGACGGACGTGATACGACGAAAATGACATGATCGTTCCTACACGTTTAGTGGTGATATTCAGGGATAAGCCGCACAAACGCAATGTTTTCAGTAGCAATTGGTTGGTGGAAACTGCGTAGAGGCAGCATACGCCAACGTGAATCACAGTGAGGAAAGCGCCATGTAATGTTTCAAAAAGCGTACTCGCTTTAGTGGTTTCTAAGGAACAGCGACGTCAGTACGAAAGGAGTTGATCTTTCAGTGGAAATTACAATGCTCGCCTGCATATCAACGTGTCAAGACGCGTTAAAGAACACTAGATGGTGGAAATTAATCGAGGGCTCAACAGAGTAGCGCTCCGGCGTTGTAGCTTTGGACAGGAAACGAGCTGTAATGCTAAGCCATGCCGACCACGTAGATTTGACGTTTTTCACCTCTTGTTGCAGACACACAAAAAAGTGTACAGCTGAAAACAAGATCAATCACGTTACGAAAGTTGCGTAGTAAAGGCCTTCAAGCGACTAAAGTTTAGTAACGCTGACAGTCATTCTGTTGTCATTATACTAATATGCGCGCTGCTTTTTATGTCCTGTTTCCTAGTGCTTTCTTGGGAGAAATGAGTCAAATAAACTAAGCGTTTAGGGAGATAAATTGGCGTTCTGGCTTTCTGGGATGAAAGAAACATTTCAGATAACGACGTAAGAAATTTCATCGAAGGGTTTGTAGGTTGATTCAATTTCGTCTGCGCAGAATTTACTTTCACCAAGTGTCCAGTGCTTGTGTGATTGCCTAAAGAAAAGAAAAAAACCCGGAGAGAGTAGAATTACTGCGAAAAACATGTCATCCCAATTATATCTGAAAAATCGCATAATCATTTGTGCGGTAATATCGCGGGGACGCCATGGGCGCTAGCACGCGTCGGCGGTACGTGTATTGCAATTGTAAACCTTTACCAAGGGCGTCGGTTGAAGCGTCCGTTCTCGGAAAACAGTGAAGTGTAAGCAAAATTCTTGGCGGTCTTCTTCATGCAGCAAATATTGACGAGTCGATGATAAAATGGCGTACATCTTCCGAGACTTTCCGCTGTGCTATCATGATTTTATTTTCCTTTTTGCTTATTGCCGAAATGATGCGAAAGTGTTAAAAATTTTGCTCCAGCGCCGGCGGTTTCATTCGTAGTGCCCACTTTGCTGCTCGTGGTCTCAGTGAAGTTCACTTTACGGAGAAGGGGGTGTTGGACATCAACTTTATTTTTGTCTTTTTGGCAAGGCAGTGGGGAATCCCACGCTCGTTGCTACAAAACATGTGCTCTGTCGCTTGCTAAGTGTTGTTGCTTTCGCCTAAGGTGTTTCATTTTGTGACTGCTCTCTCTTCACGCTGCATAATTTAGGCAGCTACCGCTGTGGACACGGCGTTTTGCAATGATCATTGAATGCCGCTGTTCTCATTCTAGTGCTGTGCGTTACTCTGAGTAGCGTGCATTACACTGCATTTTGACGTGTTGAAAAGACCAACAAGGCTTTAACGAGAGATCGCGTGGAGGCACAATGAACTTCCGTCTCTAACTTATTCAAAGGCAATGGTGCAAACGGACTGTACATATTTAAGACGTGAATGGTGCAGTGTGTGGGTAGAAAGAAAAAAAATGCAGGATGGTGAATTTTCGACCCTGAGCGCAAAACAGAATGTAAACTCTTCTGTAATATTTTATTGTTTTGTTTTGCGTGTCTTAGTTGTTGATTTCACGTCCTGAACTCTTTATTTTTCCTCTCAAGTTGCTATCGCGACTTATTCTCTGGCAACCATGACGGTGACAGACTGCGTGTGTAATACAGTAAAATACAACGTGTTGGATTAAAATATAGTGATGATAAAACATGATACGCTGGTTGTTGTCTTTCTTTCGCTGTGGGATTGTCCACAATACCTGAACGGACATTCATGTCGAAAGAGGAGATGAAAAAAACAGCTCGAACAAGTAATCGCAAACATAAAGCAGCGAGGAATCGCCTTTCAACCAAACAAGTAAGTGGTCTTTGTTAATAAGTACAGGCAGGGGAACTTAACTGGCAGGGCTGATTTGCAATTTTTAGAAAGAAGAGAAAACATTTTTCTCTAACTTCATAGCAGAGGCTGAAGATATTAACCGAAGTCTAATATATATGTACGACCCGTTTTTATTGGTTTCTTTGCGAGTTATCCAGCGGAAAATCGACCTGTCAACTTGCCATTAAGCAACATGACCATGACTTATACCTCACGCAAGAAGAATTCGCAGGAGTTACCTTGAAGCGTGTTTCTATACCTTAAAGTGCATAGAATGAAGCAATATTCTCATTGTTATTTTGTAAGGCAGTGGCATCTACGTGGCGCACGAACTCGTCATCTCGCGCTAAGTCTTCGAGCGTGGTTAAGTATATGCGCTATATTTCCTGCGGTTTCAACGTGCACAAAAAACCAAGAAAATTTACGAAAAATCACCGCATTACGTCACACATGTTTCCTGGACGCTGTCTGACGCATAGAAAACCGCAGTAATAACCCTGATTATATTGCGTTGAAAAAAAAACTGACAAGTTCAGAACTTCTCGCTACAGCATGAGAACTGTGCGACGGCAGTGACATTGTAGGCTATGTATACCGCTGTCTGAAATGGCTTGACGATGTAGACAAAAAATGTCTCTTCGCATGGCGTGCTGTGTGCTGTTGGGCTGTAATACATAAATTTACCAGCTGTGTCACGTTATTTTGCGCCAAAGCAAGAAGAAGCGAAGTGCGGTGAGGCCGCGCTAAAGAACCTGCGTCAGCCCGTTTTTGTTTACAAGCAGGAACGACGCATGGACTTGGAGAAATCTTGAAGATTTTATTGAGCTTGAAAAGTAGCTACTCGAACACCTCATTCTGTGCAGCTGGAAGAAGAGAGAACACAACTTCTTTTGTTGCGGGCTTGTCATAGCTCGAGCAGTTTGTGAGGACTGCAGTGTAAGGGCGAATTTGGGGGTTACTCTCTCTCCTCGTTAAATCCGCCCCTGCTCGAGTGCCCGCAACATGAGGTTCAGAGCTAAGTCACGCTGTTGAACTAACAGCGCAGGCTAGTACCCAGTACTTGAACTGATGATCACCCTATGTTCGATATTGAGCAAAGGGGACTTGAGGCAAGCGCCTGATTGCTCTTGAAATCTTTCGAATCATGTGTAGTAAGTATTGATTTTGATCGTCTTATTCGAGATTTGAGGACGCAACCAAGCAGTCTGATAGTACACATCTTGCGGTGCATATTCTTTGTAGTGTGTTTTAGGCGCGACAATCTCCATGCTTTCTGGTTTACGGACAGTTATTAATCACCTAAAGACCAGCTAGCGTCCTGCAAGTGATAAATAAGCTCGAAACGTCATACTGATGAGGCTCCAATTTTAACACTGTGTATAATGTCAATTGCAAAATGAGTTATGGAACTGAATCCCGTTATTGAAACAAGTGCCTTTTTCCGATCCGACGGTAGTCAGTCAACACCCTCGCGTACAGGCAGTAAACGGTGTTGACAAACCATCAAAATTCATCTAATGTTCGTCCGCAAGCTTCTGGACGTAAAGCAAAATAAAAGTTCCTTGATAAAAACTACTCCATTGGGGCATACTTAGCAGCGAAGAGCAATTCTGATATGTTCTTTTAGAGGCAAATAAAATTTGTGATCGAAGTTTGCACTTGCGGGTTTAAGGGGGGCGCATGTTTCAAATGTAGCTTTGGAGGCAGTATTTTTTAAACATGAAGCATGTTGGAATTCTTTGAAAATTTCAGTTTTTCTCGAAATAATATAGCACATGTGCCAATTGAGTGATTCTGGGCTGTAAATGAAGATAAGCTGTGCTGCCTTTAGTACGGAGCTCCGTTAGTGGATGCGGAGTTGTAGTCAAGCTCTTATGAGACTGGCAATTGTGTAATTTCCTTTTAAACTCCTATCAAGCTCTGAGCATTGCTACCAGAGAAACAAAGCTTAAAATGCTGCGGAGTCTGACAGCCGTTTAGAATATCGAAAAGAAAGCGTATCTTCATATCGCACTTCGCGCTCTCTGTTCACATCTTGAGCATTTTTGTATGTAACGTCTGTTACAAAAGTTTATGCTCCATTGCTCCGTTGATCCGCACTTTTGCAATAGGCGGTACGCTGAAATCGCTTCGGGGCCGTCTTGAGCTAGCGGAGGCAAAACTTTGCTTCCATATGTGAGTTCCGAAAGGGATATCAACAAAAAAGAAAAAAAAAATTAGGGAGAGCTGGAGTGTATTGCTAACCGCACGGCAACATTACGTATGCTGCAATATAGTTCTATCGGTTACTCTGATCAATGTTGCTTCGTTGAGACTAATTGGCACGAATAAATCAACTGGCTGTTGCGGCAGAGACCTGCATGCTTTCGGGAACGAAACAATCCAGGACAATAAGAATTCTTTGGACGGAAAATAAGGGTTTGTTCTGTGCAACAAACGTCTGTTTTTGCAACATTCTGAATCTTAAATGCAGCAGCGAGCCAGAAGCTGAGATGCTTATCCTATCCACAGAACCCAAAACCCTGGTGTTCCTATACCGCCTAACGCAGCTGCTGAGCCTAAACAATTCATTGTTTTAAGAAAGAAAAAACATATACCATCGGGCACCTGAATTGTGTAGCCTGGTCCACCCAAAAATTTAAAAACGTGCACGTATGTAATCGCGAGTCGGGATGATTACGTTGATAGCACGTTGATAGGGGCGAAAAAGGCTTGTAGCGGGCCGAAGTTGACTACACCTGCATAAGCAACTCTCGCAGCAGTTCAATAAGTACTAGAAGTAATGCCCCATCTCGTACGATGTCGCAAGTTCTCTACGCCCAAATTTACCCTCTATTACCCCAGTCTGTGACGTTCTCACGGACACCTTCGCCTCGCGGCACATGTTAAAATCGGCTGCCGCGAACAATGCTACCCATTGATTGAGACACGCAAAAAAGTTTCAAATCAAGGCAAGTATTTGTCTTGTGTGGGGAAAAGCGGTATTGGCTCTGCACGCATTAATTTGCAGAAATGCGTCGATGCAGCGGATCGGACGACATAGCCAGCTCTGAGTCAACGTCGCGTGCGCGGCAGCCAATTTTGTTTGCCATAATATAAGTGCTGTCTGCCCATCGACCCCCAGCGGCCGCTGATGGTAAAAGGGCACCCGCTGTAATTCCATCAAGAGCTCCGCGCATGCGCCTCCCCTAAAACAGAGCGGTTGCGTGAGCGGCCCTTTCGCGTGTAGTCGACACAAGAACGCACTCGTTAGAGCCCAGAGTAAAGCTGTTTTCTGCAGTCCCGGCGTATAGCATGGAAAAGCCCTTCGCACCCTTACTGAGCACCGCGTTTTCCGAAAATCCAATCCGGCGGCCCGTGTAACACGGTCTTAACTCGAGCTTTTCAAAAACTAGGGTGCACTTAGCGACTTGGCTGAAACAAGATTTCTTTGGGGTGAACTGCGCGGCGAAGGAGGAAGGCCCTGGTGTTGACACGATGCCATCGGGACAGAAAACCGACAGCGCGGATTGGCTTTATGGACTGACTGCTGTTGTATGGCACGAGTGTCGAGAAACTGCTACAGAACTGTGACATGGCTTATGGAACATGTGTTTTATGCTTGACGAACAACGACAATAAAATGCATCAACCACGTCTTCATATCGGAGATTATCTTAGAGGTTGCATGCTATAGCTTATGCTATACAATGCAAAAAAAAAAGTGCTGGATGATGTGAAATAAACAACAGGTTATAATTATCAGAATACATTATAAAGTAGCAAATTATCTGTTCTCTACAGCGTGACGCGTTGCTATAACACCGTATGAAGAGCGACATTCGATCTTTATTATGTGCGCCAGTATGGAACGTATACTTTGTCTGGTTGGTGCGAATAAATCTGATTGCTGCTTCCTAACAGGCCTTTTTTGCAGATGGCAACAATAAGAGCTTCTTATGCTTTAAGGCCAGCTTTTCAGAATTGCCCTTTTCATGAAATTTGCTGCCCACTTTTTACGTTAGCGGGCAGGTCGTATGACTTGTCATAACAGAGAAAAGGTAAAACACTGCATTTATATCCCGTTTTGGTTAGCGTAATATTTTTTCTTTTTTTTTTGCCGTTCTAGGAGCAAGAAAAACTGCAATTTCTGTCATTTTGGGGCATTTAAGAGGCGTTCACGTGGCTTTTCTTCCTCGTGTAATTTTGTTTTGATAGTTCGAGAATTATTACGAACTAATGAAGCTGAATAGAAGGCGTGGTGGTCCCCGTTTCTTTATATATTTTTTAAGAGCGTGTCTCGAGGTTCTACTGAGAGCTAAAACTTTACGTTCGGAAATAGTTACTTTCGTTGGGGTAGTTGGGTTGTTGGGTTGTGTTGAGTTTTGTGGCGTATAGGCAACTAAGGCCATCATGCACGTTGGAGTTATAACTCAAAACCTCCTCAGTGTAGTGAATCTCCATCTTGCATTGATATAGCAGGATTCTTCGCGTTTGCATGAGAGGGACTCCAACCTACGGCTAGATGGCGGAACGCGTAAGCAGAGGTCTAAAGTGTGACACTCGCTGAAGCGCCTTTTAGACAATTGTATTTGCGTGCCGTTCAGGTTTTCTATGGAGAGGTTACAGCACGACCTTTTCTCAGCTTTTGAACGCATGTCATCGTGGGCTGAGAATGATACATGACCGGTCACTATGTCAGTCCGAAGCGGTGAATTACTATACACAAGCTTTGAATCACGTTTTCCGCAGTCTGCAGCAAAGTTTCGCAGTAATATATCCTTACCGATTAGTGCATCAGGTACTTTTTATAGAGCGCTTTAGTTTGAAACAGGTGGTGTTTTAAACAAATTCTCGTCTGGTTAAAGGGATGCTGAAAGGTTTCCCAGAAAAATTGAGCGAAGAGATGCACTTTACAGTTTTCCACCCTCGGAATTCGAATTTCTCGCCGAAATTAGGCAAATGAAAGCGCAAACCTATTTTATTTTGGCGAGAAGTGCAGCAGCAGCCTCGGGCGAGCTCGCGCGCCTCGTTGCTGCCTGTGATTGGTTGGGCGCCTCGTGACGTCAACAATGGCGCTGGCTCGGTCGGCTCGGCCGCCGCCGCTGCACATGAACCGCGGCGCTCGGCGGTTCGAGGTTGTTATTTTGCTTATACGACGATGGAACACATCGAAGATTACCCGGAGTATCTTGGCGTCGTCCCCTACATGTTAGAACCGATTGCAAAAAGAGCAAACCTCTCCAAGAAAGAAACGATGCTGGCGCAAGATGTGATTTTGACTCGAACGAAAGCGAAGTGTCAGCATCTCCACGTGTTGGAAATGACTTTGGTAAGTATACTTTTCTTGAAAAACTACATTCAGAGATACAATGGATGAATTTTGAGGCGAGCAAATGTAGTATAGCACTGCCCGACGTAATTTTCCTAATACAATGTAAGCGGGATGCGATCGTAGGCATTTTTGTCTTGCCGCTTGTCAGTGCTGGCCCAAAACTGCTTGTAATCCACAAAGATCATTGGCATGCGCAAGAAGTCCACACAGCACTGCGTCAATGAGCAATGTTCAAATACGTTAATCGACACGTATAACTTTTATCCTCTGCACATTTATTGCCATAGTGATGTTCGAAATGTACGACAGTTTCATTTGTTCTTAACGTTGTTTTCCCATTTACCACTTCCGTTGCCCCTGGTTGCTCTTTTTTTTTTCTCATGTTCGTGTTTCGTTTCTTTTCTCTCTCTATTTTCGTGTCTGATGTTATTTTAACTCCGTTTTGTATAAATTTCGTGTTCCTTTCTTGTATTTGACTTGTACCGCGTTCTTGTACCGATATTACGGTTTTTTCCATCTGTATATACCTTTTTTTCGATTTGCCCCCCTCACCAAATGGTCTTCGGGGCCTGTGAGGTACTAATAAATAAACAGAAATAAATAAGTTATCAGGCTCTTTTTGCACGCAAATTTTATGCTTGCACCACTTCATAGTAGCTGCATGCCGGCTCGATTCATAACATACAAGTTCGCAGCGCTTTGCGACAAAACTCGTCTAGGTGACAAACGTGCGCCTTCCGTTTTGCGTGCCAAGATGGGAGCTAGCCTTGTGAGAATACTTTCGTCCGTTCGCGCCGCCTTCATCGTGCTTGTTCTAATATCTAGCGGCCAGGGATTTTTTCACCAACTTGATGGACTCGTGCTGCCACCGAGCAGGACGAATCGCAAGGCTGGCTGTAGCACACTTGGCGCACAATTATATATTATTATTAATGTATGAAGCCATGCGACAGTCGCCAATTCTTTACGACTACATGCGTGATTAGAAATGTATTCCTGGCAGTTGAGTGATGTCATTGTGAACATTCTTCTTCCAAAACAGGTGTTCCTCCGACCGCTGCATTCCTGAGGCGAATGAAGCAGACTGCTGATGCTGCCAAGAAATTAATAAAATTATTAGAAAACAGACTGTATTTCACCGGGTTTCAGTCGAGCTGACTGTTGACAGGCGCTGTGAATGCATTGTCGACAGGCTCTGGTGATAGTTCTAATCACGAAAGTGGCCAGAGCATAGCACTGTTGCCTTTGACGGCTTGAAATCCCTTCGCTTCACAGCAGCGACTCACTTCGTGGAGAGCTTCTTTTTTTGAGGGAAATAATGAAAGACCACATCGTCGCGGCCGCGGATGTTCGTGCAGCCGAGGGCTGCGCAGAACGCCGGCATGATCGGTCTACCGCTTCATTCGATGCTGTACACCTTTCTGTACCTCACGACAAACATAAAAACGCACAAATAAATAAACACACGGCCGCTCGAAGCAGCTTATGATGGCACGCAGGCAGAAACAAGCACGGCCGCGGAGGCTGTGAAGCGACGGATCACCAGTGTTTACGTCACCACTCCGCGGTTTCCGGTTTTGGCTCGCATCGTCAGGGTCATCAGCAGCGCTCGGCGGACCGCGGGGGGCGGAGCTACCGCGTAATTTTAAACGGCGATTACGTCGCTCCTAAGTTATGAATCTGCAAAAAAATTTCACCCGCATGACTTATAAAGTTCCTCCATCCACACGTGAGCATTTTAATGAATTCGAAAAACTCTTCAGCTTCCCTTTAAGACTGCGGGCCAGACAGTAGCTTGCCTTCAAAATTCATGATCTGATTGTGATGTGGTTGCTACGATAGTGATACCTTCTCTGTGCAACCCGAAAGCGAGCATACAGTTGAATGGCGTAAGCTAGCATCACTGCTGACATTATCCCCAGTAAAGATGCCAAGTAACGTACAATCGGCAGAGAGCTGTCAGCGGAAAATATGGAGAAGGTTGTGCGACACGGACCTGGCTATTCAACAGCTTGAACGCGATGGCAGAAAAAAAAAAGAATATTTAAAATAGATAATTAAGGGAAAGCAAGGTGAGAAGATATGTTGACAACAGTACACTGACAGAAAATTGAATTTATAATTCTGTTTTATCTAGACTCACACTCTGTCTCCTTGTACATGTGGACAATGTGTGTGCAGTTTTTAAAACGTGTGCTGCTTTTTTCGCGCATTGTTCACAGTAATCACGAGTATTTCCCGGCAGACGATCATTGTTCCTCCTGTTGCATCTCCACATTGTTAAAATTTTATCTCTCTTAGACTCTTCTTTGACAGTGGCAAACATTGCTGACGGGTATGTTATCTGACTTCAATTATACTTTCTTTAATAAATTTCAAACATCGCGCACTCGCCTTTAACTGAGGTTTAGGTCACATCCGAGTTGAGACCGCCTGCCCTGTCAGCATGTGGCTTCAGCAGACTGCTCCAAGGCATCGTATTCATCATCATCATCACCAGCCTGACTACACCCACTGCAGGGCAAAGGCCTCTCCCATGTCTCTCCAACTAACCTTGTCCTTTGTCAGTTGCCGCCACTGTATCCCCGCAAACTTCTTAATCTCATCCGCCTACCTAACTTTCTGCCGTCCCCTATGAAGCTCTAACGTTACAACTCTTAAAGAGCAGTCTTTGCATGGTACTTTCCTTTTGACAGGGTGCCTCTGCCGGTCGGTCGGCCCTAGCAGGCGGCTTTGTTCCAGCTGAGAAGCGCGATGCGGGCACCGGATTTAGGAGTCTATCACCATCAGCCCCACCAGCAGTAGCGACAACAAACTTAAGTCCACATGTAGAGCAATTACCTCTCTCATTGTTCTCAAATCATTCTTCTCACAAATCTCCTCATATCCCTGCAAATCTAACCACATCACTACAATAAATTATTTGCCATCCTCGAGTACGTTACCCTTCTCTTAGTATCTGTCCCATCGCTGTAATCGACCGCCGGCTAATTGTCGTGCATCTTGTGAACTCAGATTTCATCATTTCATCTCTGTTTCATGCATGCCTTCCTTATACGAGACCTCACCAAAGCTCTTTGTATGTTGCGGCGTCATCCACCGCCGTTGGATTTGGCAAGGGGATTGAAGGCGCCCGGTTGTTGATTTCGCGGGTCCGTTGATGAATCAACTCATTTCCCTCGGTCCCAGCATGACCAGGTATCCAACACAGGGCGATTGTAGTGTTCGTATTGCTGTCATAGGGTTCTACTAAAATGTCATGTAAGTGGGTTTCCACTATTCTGCGTTGTATATTGCGGATGGTTTGCTGGAGTTGGTATATATGTTGATGTTAGTGGTCAGGTGTTTAGTGAGCTTCCTGTATGGCATATATTATCGAGTGACTTTCTAGAGTGGTTATTGGTTCTGTTTGTCCGGGCGCATATGTTGCATACGCGTGTGACCCCATATTAGGCCGTGTGGCGTCTGTGTATATCGTTATACAAGTCCTGTCTCTGCGGTGATGGTTTGCATGTGCTTGACGTCGACCGTCATGAAGGAGTGCCGTCATGTTTTCTGGCATGTTTGGAAATGAGATGGCAATGTTTTCTGTGTCTGCCTTGATCTCTGGACGGTTCGGACAGTCAGCTGTGCCACGCCTTTAGTGGGGTGAGGAAAGTGTTACTTTGAACTTTGCGAAGCACGTGTGCTCGTTCCGTATTCAGTGACGGTTGAGGTTGAGGTAAAATTGTGCGAGAACACATTCTTTGCTCATGTAATATTACCATTAACTCACCTTATTTCCCTTACCCTCCCCTTCCTTCCTGGAGTGCTTGGCTTCACTCATGCTTGGCAGATTATCAGCGAGCCTTGGCGGAGCAAGCACTCTTCTTCACTGGGCCTTAGTGCTGGCAAAATTAAAGCTCTTTGTTTAAGATTCTTTTCTCTCTCTCTAAAGCTCTTTTTCCTCCTCCTCACCAAAACCATAATCAAGGGAAAATGAAGGTCCTCCGTTAATGTTCGCTGTAGAAGTCCTGGCCAAGCCCCTGAGCTCTTCCTAGCGGGTTTCAGTGGTAAAGAATTATGGCCTGACTCCTTCTGAATTGTGCCACTCGGCATTACGCGCTATAGGCAATGTGGCGGCCATCACGTCACCGCAGGAACCAGCAAACGTAGCACATGCATTTGTAAGATGACGTCACAGATAGGCCTCATGTAGAAAGAAATGTATGACTGTGAGCTAGTTCAAGCCCAAAAATAAAATATTAAGAAAAGAGCCGCATTTGCTCATTTCTGACAGAAAAAAACACCCAGCGAAAGAACGGCTTACGAAGTGCAAGTTAAGGTCGCCAAGACAGCGGCGGTCGTCGAACGCAGTAAACGGAGAAGGCGCGCCTCACGCTCATACTTCAGTGCTATTTATATAACGAGAGGTTCATATGGGATTGCGCTTGGGCTAGCGGTAGCAAATAAGCCAATAAACTACTCTAGTTTGTTCTGCGGGCAATACGAAAATATGACCAGGAGCGTTCAAACATTCAAAGGCCAGAGACATTCCCTTGCATCGAGGTATATCTCTTTATGAATGAATTTGCGGGCGCGAAAGCAGCTCAAAAAAAAAAAAAAGTCAGCAATAGCCGCAAAAAAAGAAAGAGGCAAGGAAAACAAGATGGCTTAAATGCGCTCAGTGTTCCCGGGTTGCTGAGTTTGTCGTATTTCTTTGAGTTGCGTTTTGCTTTTGACCGTTATTGCGATGCGCATATTTTTAGTCGGTATGTATACCTCTTCTCCGTCGTCAGTGGCGATCCTCCCCGTCTGAAAAAAGAAAACTGCGAAATGATAAACCCTGACGTTGGTGGCACGCGCTGCACGTTGGCATGGCTGTTTTCGCTTTCTAGCCGAGTGGGCTGGCCTGCTAAACAGCTCGCCCTCGTGCCTGCCTGCAGCGCCGAATGCTGCTTGCTCGTTGAACGGCGAGCCAGAGAGGCACGCCTGTCAGCACAGACGTGCCACCGACGAAGAGCGGCGGTGCGATGAGAAGGGGCTTAGTTTGAGATATCGTTCGCGCTACATGAAGCTTGTGAGTGAGTGAGAGAGCGAGGGGACTATGTAGAGAAATAAACAGAAAGAAAAATGGGATCAAATGACACATTTCGTCACATTTGCGTTTATCAGTTTTTCGCAAAAGTCGCAGTGTACAGGTAGGTTTAACTATTATTAAAGGTAAATGTTATGCTTAGGTGACAGCGATAAAGGCATTTTCTGCAGAGTCCAACAACTGTGCATAACGCACCAGTCTTGCTGCATTATTCACAGTGGACAAAGAGAGCGTTTTTTGCATCACTTAGTAGGCACCTATATCTGCGTTTGACTTGAACGCTTCGATGAGTTTTTTTCGCCCCCCTCCCCCCCTTTAGTATTCGAGCTGAGCGTCTGCAACATCAAGCGCCAGCATTTTAATTATGAGAGTCATTAGGTGAAGTAAAATACAAGTACAGACCTTAATAAGCACCCCTCTAGTGGGCCAGGTGCATTCGCTGCCAAAGAAGGTTTGTTTCTTATTCTGAGCAGTCCATTTCGCACCTTCCCTCCGAAATGCCACCCCGCAGTCAGCTACGCACGCTAGAAATAAGTGACCGGCGTATTGCTATTCTTTGGGCCGCCGCTGTAGCAGGCACGTCCTTGTGTTCTTGGTACCTACCCTGCGTCCCCATCAGCGCCAACGATGGACGTCTGGCCCGGAACCCTCCTGTAGTAAAGAGAGATGAGGGGGGAAATGGGGGGGGGGGGGGGGGGGGGTCAAAAGCAGCAACGGTAGACGTCGTCCTGCATATTGGATTGTAGCAGTCCACCTGGACGGCCGTATATTTTCGCGCTGGCCAATCCTGTGGGCGACATTGACGCATAATAGCGCGTCCACCGCTTCTAGCACGGCTACCAGCGCATAATGAGAGTGCGGACAAGCCCGGCTCCCATGCAGTGGGCCAGCGGGATGAGAAAGATCAAAACAAGCCGGGCGAGAAGAAGTGCGCGAGACCACCTTCATTAACATTGAAAAGCTATCGAGCATTGTACGACATCATTAGACCTGGTAGGCTGTGCATGCCAATGAGCGGCATGGTGTTTGAATATTAACACCCCGTCGCGTTGGCCGCCGTGCTTGGCACGCCTGCTCTCCAGATGAAGCCACAACCCTTTTGTGCCGGTCCCCGCAGGAACAAGCACAACGGACGATCGGCGCCAAATAATAAAGACACGCGGGCGGCAGCGTAATTTCCCGTGGCTCGCGCATGAAAGCAAAGGGAAGACAAAAGCGTCCGTCGGTTAATTGGGCAGAGTAGGACGGCACGCTGCGCGGAGCCGTGCTCCCGGGGCGGGCGAGAAGGAGCGGCACCGCTGACGTCAAGCCACGGCGCAGTGATAAGACGTCATTCTTCACTTTAATTGCTCTTCAGCGACAAAGGACACGACAAGAAATAAATTTCACACAGGGCGTACACTGTCTCTCCTGCTTGCGTAAAAGCGGCGAACAATAGGGGCGGGAGCAGTAGGGACTGCGCAGAGCTGCAGCCGGAGCGGAATGGTGTTTCGCGCGTGCCCCTGCGTATGCTCGAAAACCGGATGAAAATGCGCCCATCTCTCCTGCGCCCTGGAGCAGATAGCGCGGATTAATCCGCTCAGCGGCAGCCTGGTTCGACGAAGACTCGTAAAGATTCTAATCCCGCCCGCAGGCCGATCCAGCATCCGCCCTGCGCGCTCAATAAGCAGCCAGTCTCTTTGGCAAGCCAGGGACGACTCTCTACGCGCGAAAAACAAAATTAAAGAACTTTTCGCTGCTTCTTTATTTCTCTCGTTCTCCGTCCAACTGGTTTAAAAGCTGATAGCACCTGGCTCGCCGATTGGTGCCGATGGACCGAATGACGCCCCTTTCCTCAAGTCATCTGCTGAGCCACCCCGGTGCATTTATCAATCTTGATACACCATTGGCGAAGGAAAGTGTGACACGCATGCAGAATGGTGATCTCAAGCTGAAAGAGGCGGAGCCTTCTGGATGTACCAGAAAGCAAGTCGGACGTGTGCGCGCGTTTTGTTTCGTTTCTTTAGCAGCGCGTTTTCGTGATGCTCGGTGGGAGCCAAGGAGAGCGAATGAGAAAGAAAAAATGCATCGCCCCAACAAATTCCGAAAGAACGAACATCCTTTTAGAGAGGCAGAAGAAAAAAGAAAAAGAAATAACCGCGCAGCTGAGCGAAAAGGATAGCTGCTCTTTTTCGCGAATCGGCGCCGGGTACTTTAAGATGCAGGGCCATTCTCCAAGGACGAGGGGAGATAAGTGTGCTACTTATGAAAGTGCGAAATTCCGATACGCACTCTACAGAATGGATTTAATTGCCGATTACGTCGGTGATTCGCTTCCTACCATGTCTCGATAAAGCCAGCGCTATAAACGCGTTTTTGTTCGAGCGTGGATAGCTTTTGCCGCTGTTTGTCCAAAGTTGTGCGCATAAAGCAATAATAAATAAATCGGTCTCCGTTACAAGCCTTCTAATGCGGCCAATTGTCACCTAAAGCTCGCATATATTCAATCGGAGTGCCTCTATGGTGAAGTAAAGGGGCATGACCGGCTTCCTTCGAGTTACCACAGACTGCTGCCGATGCCATAGAGCGCTGGGAAAAAAAAAAAAAAAACATCAGGCACACATTCGGTTACGCGACGTTATTTTGGGATCTCATGCAGCGACGTGGGAAGTATAGCGCGAGAAAAATATACGCTAAGAAGCTGTTCTCGCGTTCCGGGCTCGTTTTTTGTAACTATTGATTTCTCGTTCGATTCTTCAACCCGTTATATTTGGAAGCTAATGCCTGTGACGTCATGGCTGACAACAAAGCAAACAATACCAGCTGCTGGTAGCGACATCAAATGCAGGGCTGTCCAGTCGTGAAGAAGCAAGAGAATGTATCGCGAGAAAGGTCGCGACGAAATATATGACTCTGGATTTTCATATGCCGCCTGAAATCTTTCCCGCCGCCGCGGTGGCACAGGGGCTATGGTGCTCGGCTGCTGACCCGGAAGACGCGGGTTCGATCCCGGCTGCGGTGGTCGAATTTCGATGGACGCGAAATTCTAGAGGCCCATGTACTGTGCGATGTCAATGCACGTTAAAGAACTCCAGGTGGTCGAAATTTCCGGAGCCCTGCACTACGGCGTCTCTCATATCCTGAGTTGGTTTGGTACGTTAAACCCCAATAAACCAAACCAAATCGTCCCCTTATAAGCAGAACAATATTACTTGCAGTACTTACTACCTCAAGGCAAATAAATACCTTCAAATACCTACAAATGCCTTCCGTTTAAGGTGCAGTTCTTATAACTCTCAGCTCTCCCTCCTCAACTACCACTAATGGGCTGCAGGAGGCTATATACAGGAATAAGGCTGGCACGCATCATGGCCATCGTACGCTATCCTTGTGAAGCTTCCCAGCTTCTTTTTTGCAAGGTACTCTCGTAAGCATGTTTTGCTCTCCGCTTTTATTTCAGTCAAACTAGGCAGTAGTGCCCCCTTGCTGCCAGTGGCGTGGAATGAGCCATCATGGCGCAAAATAAGCCACAGGAAATGGCGACAGCTTGATAGAAACGCAGAATTAGTGCTGACCAGAAGAAGGTGTGGTTCTATTGGGGTCCTACAAAAATATTCTTGCGGCAGCTGCACAGGCTTTGACAGATGCGAGATTTCAAGCCAGAAGAGTCGTGTACCTGGTATACAGTGTACCTCAAAAAGGATTCACACACCAGGCCGATTCACACTGGTTTGGCTACGGGTGGCGTCCCCCGACGTCAGGGGCTCGTGGCAACAGTTCGTGGACGAGTTGTGTTTCTGAACAACGAAAACTCCGAGTGTGGCTACTTATATGTTCTTTTTATTTCCAATGCAAGCGCACAGAATTGGAGTAAATTTTGCCGAAATGCATAGGACGATTCGTATACGTGCTGACAGAAGATGCTGACAGAACAGAACAGGGCACGCGTAGCATGCATGGCTGACGGCGTCCCTTTTTGCAGCCCTGCTGCCGCGAGTCATCTGTGTCGTTTGCTGCTCCCATCTACACTGTGAATGCTTTTAGCCGGCTGCCAGTCCGCCAAATTATCATGACGTCAAGAATTTGTCCACAGACCCGTCCATCTTCAGTATCCACTTCAGCATTTTGCGTCCAGCTACGCCCAGTCACGCAGTGCGAGCGCAGTTTTGGCTTTGGCTGATGAAGCCTCGATGTGTCCGCCTAAAAACGGCTTTTATCGCATGTTAAGGTGTATTTTGTGGCACTCTTGTCCGCACGGAAGGCGTCATTGCAAGGCCAACAAGAAAGTCTCGCTGGCCATCGAATAACAGGAGAGTATAATTTTCTCGGGCAATCTGGCATGACAAATCAGCGTAAAGAACTAAATGTATACTCATGAAAGAAAAGAATGTTGTAGAGAGGGTTTTGCTGTATTTATTGCAGCTGTCAAGTATGGTTCAATGTTTGTAGACGCTACCCTGCTCATCAGTGCTAAAGAGACAAGAAGCATTGTTTCAAGTCGGTTGTTCTAGTACAAAGGTCGTTCTCAAAAGTATACACAGCATATAACGGGCATTCATGCAGTGCACTCAAACATCGGCGGTACGACTCATGTCAACCGGCAGTGATCCTTGATGGGCACCGATAACCAACTGCACACAGCCTTTAATCCTCCACTGCTGAATTATTTAGCATGTTAATTTGCCAGCCTCAGGGTATCAGCTTCATTGCGGATGCTAACCATTGCCTTTCAAGATATTTGTCCAGGACGCACGAAGAATATTCATGAATCAAACTCTCTTTGGCGGTGGCGAACAAGTCAGTCATTCTTCATTCATGCAGTAGTAGGTTCAGAAAGAGTAAGATGACGATATTGTATATTACAGCGTTAGGTTGCCGTTTAAAAAGTGTTAAAAGTTATACAGCCGCTGGATCTATTTGTCGGGACACAATATTGCAGTGGTTTTGGCATTGTAAATTAAGATACCAACTCTATATGCGGTGCTTCGGACTCTAAGGAGGTCTTTCAAGACAATTTCATTTAATTCTGCCAGACGCATCGAAAACATCACAGCAAAATACCTGCCTTAAATAAGTGCTTTTTTGTAGAACACGTCATCGTGATGACGGCATGGAAATATTTGTATCGACGTTACGGTGACTGAAATTTTTGCACCGATGGTAACGGCTGTTGACAATGTCCTTTAACTTAATTAGCAGCATTATTCACGGACGTTACGCTTTGGGATAATTTATAGCGCGTTTTATTCGGGTGTTTATAGTGCAGAAATATTATTAGGAATTTCAGAAATTCGCTTAAAATCCTACACCTTTGACGTCTCTACCATCTGCCTGAATGCGAGACAGAGCAGGCTCGAGCATTTATCCGTACCTCCAAAAAAGTATCCCGCTTGCGATCAATTAAGCTGACCCCTATTCGTCGAATATAGAAAAGCATACCATCGGTCCGCTTTTACGTTAATCACGTATACGTACCTCTCAACCGTTTCTTTCCAGTGTCATGACTGCTTTTTGTTTCGTTTTGCATAAACTCCTTTGATCTCCATGTCCTAGACAGCGTTAAAACACCAAATACACGCGTGGTTGCTTTCGGTCGTTATAATCAAGCGGCTTACCTTTGGCGGCACTTCTTTAAGCGATCCTCAGGCTTATCGGGGCGTGAAATGTTTCCTCCTGTAAGTGTTCACGTATCGCATGTATCTCAAGCGCAAGCTTACATCAATACGAAATGACAAGCGCGACAAAAATAGATACACGGTGTTCGATCGCGCGTGCTCACTGAACTTGTGTTGACAGCGGCCCCGCTACCATGGACCGAACTTTTCTGTGTGTGTCTTAAGCCGTGCCATTTACCCTGTACATAAGCGCCTTTATCATGTGAATGTCACCTGAATAACATGAGATGTCGTGCGCGAGTGCATTTAGAGTGGCCAGATGCGACGCTTCGAATGCCCGAAGGAAGAGAGAAAGGATGGCAGGAAAAGCTTTATCGCTGACCACTTTTTTTGCTTTTCTCGCTCCGAAGATAGCTTTCTGCAGGAGGCACATCGCGTCGGAAAATTACAAAGAGGCTCCAGGTGTCTGGCGGCAGCGCGTGAAACGAGCCGTAACAAATCGAGTCGGATCGCCGAACGCTTGCGCGGATAAGAAAGAAGCTAAATGGACTCTCTCGGGCGCCCTTGGATGCTCAGCCTGTGAGCGACGCAAATATATGTGAGTGCACGAACGCAGTTGCGTGTGCCACACTGGCGGCGATGTGCGCAGTTTCGCGATACTTCTGTACAAGCAAGACACGTAGCAGAGACAAGGAAAAAATCCGCCGTCAATGCACGCGCTCTAATGGCACTTCCTTGCATGCCGCTCTTATGTTTGCTGAATACTCCAGTAGCGAGAATAATGGTGTAAATGTGAATTGCAACACTAATGCATTAGTAATTCGGGTTAGTAAATGCTATTACCGATGTGCATAGCTTTCCAGTATCGTTACAACCGTAGTTCTGGTGACGCGTTTGTGGTAAAATCGCTTAATGCGAAACGCGAACAGGCTGCAATTTTTTTCCAAGTAGTAACAGCTGTTAAGCTCCCGCTCCTGGGTTTCGCGCCATGTAGTAGTAGTAGTAGTAGTAGCAGCAGCAGCAGCAGCAGCATTCGAGGCAACCGGCGGGTCGTTGCCATGGGAACCAGTGGGAGGGTGGTTACCATGGAAGGAGGAGGGCATGCCGAGAGCGGAGGAAGGCGTAACCGGAGGATGGTTACTGTAGCAGGAGGAGGGTATGGCAAGTGTGTGTAATGCGCAGCCGCAGGGTCGTTGCCAACGAAACCCCCCTCCAGGTGGAAACCATTGAAGGAGGAGAGCATGGCGAGAGCGAAATGGTGAATTCCAATTGCAGATCTGGAGCGGTTCGCCCACTCCGCGACAGAGCATCTGTATCTGCCCGACGGAGAGCACCCACCCCAAATCTGCGTCTGGAACACTTGTGCTTCGGCCGGAGCAAGTGGGAGGCGATGGCGCGCTACTGACGGAGAGCACCCAGCGTTCCTTGCGCTCTCCAGCGCGTCGTTTGCTATGGAATGGGCGCCAGAAATAGGCCACGCAGGCTTCCGATCGAATCGGCCGATTTTGGCGGGGAATTCCCGACGTCAGCACTGCAAATTCGCAGAGTAAGTGTTGACAATGTGTTGACACATTAAGTGTTGACACATTTACGGGAAAAAGAAAATTGGAGGGGACACTTAGGGTATGACGCGATAACGTAAACGGTGAATTTCCATATAACCGGAAGTTCAATCGATACTTTACATTCATAGATCCCTGGGAGTCCTCATACCCTTCATGGCGCAGTGGCAGCGGTTAAGCGATGAGCCACTGCCCTGCGATGGCAGGTGCTCCAGGTGTGGGCCTTGTGAGCCCCAGGTTGCTCTCCCCGAGAGGCCAATCATTAGTTTAACTGCCGCCTGCCACGGTGGTCAGTTTGCTCACTGTCCGGAGGACAGATTGTGGCCCACCTGCCTCCTAGGTTGCTCTCTGGGCACTACCTGCCAGAGTCAAGCTCGTGGGTTTTCGCTCACAACGCCAACACTGGCGCAGACACCGTATTTTCTGTGTAAGCGACCTTTAACGCTATCGCGTTAATATAATGCTAAATCTAGCGACAGCTCCAGGCGTTGGAGGCGTCACGCGCAGCAGGAGGCGTCAGCAGCAGGGTCTGTCATTTCTGGCTTTCCCATCGCATCTGAGAGAGGGAAAGCTATGCAGCCGGCCCAGTCTGAAGTACTGACGTCACCCCCTTCGCATCTTACGATGTGGGCAGCGTTCCGCCTTCGGCTTCCACATGTGGCGCCCCTACCTACACATACCGCGCTTCTCAGCACCGCCCAGAAAGCGAAGACCCGAGCGCGACCTCCTCTACCATGCGCCTACGTTAGTATTGTGAGATGGTCGTCAAGGCAACGTCGAATTGAACGGGTTTATACTGTCGAAAGTATAAAGGGGTTTGCTTCTGGGCTATGATTTGTGTCTCGTATAATGCATCGCCAGTGATCCTTTCTTGGAGGTGAAAGGAACTCACCTCTCCGAAGGTTAGGACTTCCACGGATGTTGCCAAAGCTCGCCCTTTGGTCTCTCTACTTTTGACAAAGGCTGTTCCTCGCTTGTACCTTGCACATAATGTCTTTGCCAAAGATATACAGACTACAGCGGGTTTGCTTCCTGGTCATCCCTAACCCTCGCTGTGCATTGGCAGCTTTCCCAATATCTCTAAGGGGAGAGAAACTGTTCTGTCCACCGTTCCAAACTGCATAACTTCCAAGGTTACCTGACAGCGCTCACTCTATCACTACGCGGCTTAGACGCAAACCCCCTTGGGTGTGTAGTTTTGAAAAAGGCGGTGATTCCCCGTTTTGCTTCAAGCTTTGTGTATGCTTCAGTTGACATTTACATTCATATTATATTTCAGTTATAAAGGCCATATTACTTCACTTCCTGGATCTTTGCGCTTTAACATTGCGGGCGCGTATATTCTGTACACTCGACTAAAGGCCGCATTTTTCTGTCGCCACTTTGGCGGGTTGAGGCTCTTACACGAAAGCGACATTTTTCACTTCAGTTTTCCTTTTATATTCCAGGGAAGTTTCTTTACTTCATCATACTGTCTGACGCTATATGACGTGTAGTTGCAGATACCATTAAGGTTCATTATGAAAAATCCAGGCGCTAATTAACAACGACACAGAGGGGACACAGCGCTTACTCGCAACTACAAGAATTTTTATTCAGAAGCTTCTATATATGCAACAAAAACCAAAACAAGCCCAGAGTAATCGCACGCCACATGCCGACCGATGTGCAGGAAAAGATTAACTCGCGATTTTCAATCGCTCTTTCAAAAAGCTTATCTCTCTACTTATCTCTCTACTAGACAAGGCAACCGAAGGGCCACTAACACATGTATGCCCAGTTTCTGCGATATGATAGGCTTCAACTATCTCCCGCGTTACACGATCTCGGTGACGAAAAAGAACACACGCTTTGGAAAAGATGGGAGAACATTTCTTCTTGTGCTTGCTGCAGTTACGACAATGAAGAACCATATAGTTTGAAGTGTCACCTTTTTCCATATCACCGGCATGCTTCATCAACCGCTTATTCAAACCTCGACCACTATGGCCTACGTACATTTTTCCGCCCGACAGGGGGATTTTGCGCACTGTGCCCACTTTGCACGCGACGGTGAAATGTCTGACAGCACAACCTCCATTTCTTTTCTTTCCGCCCTGCTATATAGAAGCTTCTGAATAAAAATTCTTGTAGTTGCGAGTAAGCGCTGTGTCCCCTCTGTGTCGTTGTTTGTTAGCGCCTGGATTTTTCATAATGAATGTTTACCAACTAGCTCAGCTTTCCGCCCTGTTGCACCATTAAGGTTCTTCATCGCTATCGCTGTCTCCGCTGCTCAGGGCCGGCTTCTTATCTCCCATTAAATGAGGCCATCTTCGGTTCCATATATTCGAAATTGCTGTAACTTCAAATCTTTTAGCGTTCGAGAACACCGCATGCCACGAGTTAAGGATTCACGAGCAGAGGAGCTGAAGTTATGTTCTTCTCGCCGTCCTGTCAACTTCACTTCGCGGTTGGCCGTTGCTAGCCGCACAGGCGTACTAATTATGTTTTAAAAGACACGCGGTTGCATAGTGGTGCATCCTGGCAGATAATACTAATGTTAGCAAGAGGCAGTTGTCGTCGTCCGACAGCTCCTCCGTTGGTTAATGATGTTCCATGCGGCAACCATAAATTCCGTCAGTTAGGCCCGAAAGTTCCTGCATCAGATCCTTTTCCTGCAGCAGCTAGAAAGCTGGTGATTTGGAAAAAAAGTGAGACGAATTTGGTTCTTAAAATACTGTGAAACTCCCCAAAAATATTGTTTTTGCCAAATTTTGCTCATAAATTTCCTGATAAAGGGAAAATTCCACTAATGAAACATCACTGCGGGCAGTGTGCTGCGCAAATAAATTTAAAGACAAGTCAAACGCAGTTGCTCTTTGAGTATTTTTTTTTTCTGCAAACCATCGGCGTCCTAGTTGTAGGGAGTAGCCCAAACGTGGTCGGGGCCTTTAGTGGAGTGTATACATTATATATTGAATTGAATTTAAATTGAAATTTTTTATTCCGCAACAGAAAAGGAATGTTGCGAGGAGGGCAGGTAAAAAGCTGAAAAAACAGCTTGAGGAGTCCTGACCTCCCAGCATACACAGTAGCGCAGCAGCGTGCGGCGAAGGCGTACATGTCAACATCAAAGCGAGGAAAGAAAAGAAATAAACAGGTTATACAAACAAGGTACGCAATTTCTGTGAGGAAATCGCGGAAATTTCATTATTTGTTTCAGTAAAAAGTTAATTTGAAACCGTCGGCAATGAGTATTTCAACATCTGTTTCCCGTAGTTAGTCCGGCATTTGGTGACATTCCAGGGCTCCAAATAGCGTACGTTATAGGTGGTGGTGTTTATCTGCAATCCTGCTAGGTTAGTTCATACATCATTATTCTTTAGTATTCCCGGTTTATAAAGGTGGGATAGTTTGTAATTGTATAGTGATGTAACAGGAACGATATTGTGTTTTTTAAATAGGTCTGCAGTATGGGAGCGATACGGAACATTGCAGACCAGACGTAAGACCCGTTTCTGCAATATTATATTCCTGGACGTAGCACTGTCAGTAATTCCTACACTAAATGAAAAGGAAAAAAAAAATTACAGGTGATCAATGGGCCTATCAGACGGAAATGCGTAGCATTATACTTTCATTCTCTTTGTTTGACACGTCACATTACACCCATTTCTTCACAACCACTTTTACTGCACAGTAAGTCTTATTTGTACTTCTTTACACTGACTCCCTCAGACACTTGGTCTTCCAGTATCCACTGACACTCGGTTCTGGAGGTGGCTCGCGGCGGGTGAGTAGAGGGTGCCCAGCTGCCGCATTGTTCCCGTAGCAACCACCCTCAAGTTGCGCATTCCTCCCCCCGTCGGAACCTCCTTCGTCCACGGCAGGCACCGGTTCTTCTCGTGGCAGCCATCATGAGGCCCTCCCTCCTGCCCACTACAAGTGGAGAAGGTGATTTCTTCTCTCCGCTTTACCACCTGCCAACCGTGGGAGGTGGCAGTGGTTCTGGAAAGCTTCAGAAAGCACCTGGCGCCGGACAGTTTTTCTAGACAGGGGGGTTCTAATGCTGCCGCATCAACAGGGGACTGACATCCTTGAAGCACCTTCAAATATAGGAAAAGTGTTAACTTTGATACTATATATATATACCTGCCAGAATAACGATAATTGGGAGTAAAGAAATATGACAAAATTCGGAGCCTCTAATCGAATACAGAGTCCAGTGTACTCGACCAGGTGTCGAACAGCTAGCGTGACTGCAGCACTCGCAAAGCAAGTATAGTATCATTTTACTGTTTGTTACAATCAGCCATGCTAGTGTCGATCTCAGGTCTTAAAGATCACAGCCCGAGCAACGACATGTTAAAAAATTATCCAAAATTTACTACAAAACTAATACCATTCTTCTTCCCCCTGATTACTTGCTCCTTTTTAAATGTTATCCTTATTTCTGAGGCACTAAGTTTGAAACAGTGCCTTGAACTTCGTCAGCGGCATCGACGTGCCACCGCGGCGGCGTCTCTCTGCCGGACGGCGACAGAAGAACTCGCGTGAGTGTGAGGCACGGCGAGCGGCGTCGAAAAGCACGGCCGCATACACCCGAGGCCGCTTGTAGCTCTGCATGGCCGCTGAGGTCGCGCTTGCGCCGCTGCCTCCTCGCGCCGCCGCAGGTGGAGACACGTTTCGGCAGTAGTCGGGACCAGCAAGACAGATCAGCTTTTAATAAGTTGTACGCGTACGCGCACAAGCAGCGCCCATAGGCAAACATGACGGCCACCGGTAGAACTGCGGAGAGCAACCGGCCCTATACTTAATAGCATGATGGATGGCAGCACGCATGTCTGGCCGATTCGCGGGAGCTCCCCCTCTGGAAATGGCATGCCCCAAATTGCGCCTATCTCGCGCACAAACACATGCACACCCGTACACAGATCTCGTTCATTTAAATTGTCGCAATTATTGCCTCATCGCTGAAGGCCTTGACACCAGGCCGCGGGAGCCTCGCGGTCATTCCTTGATGCCATTACACGGTACTTTCTCGGGGGGCCCCCGAGCGCTGTTTACCCTGCCGTGTCTCGTAATCGTCAGTTGGCCACCACCTCGGTCCACCTCTTGTTGTAAGTACGATTCCTAATCGTAATTGCTTCCTGCCGCCGGGAAGACGACTGCTCCGGTCGCCGCTCCGTGCACAGGCTGGCGCATTAGGCGCGCGGCCCCGCGGCGCGTGTGTATTTTCAGAGGGCCCGCGAAACACAGATGGGTCTGGCCGCTGGCCCCTTGTTGCGCGAATATTTATGAAGAAGCCACGCAAAGGACAGAAAGCTCTTCATCGCTGAAGGAGAAAGCGCTTAGCATAAGATATGAGCCAAAGGGGCGATACGGGTTACGTCTCGGCTCGCGCTCGTTATTTATCGCGACGGGCAGCGCCTTCTATCTCGGGCCCGACGCGCCGGGTAGGGTTTCGCGCCGTTTCCGCTGACGCGCGTGGAGGGTTACCACGGCGTGCAAGATGTGCTGCGCCGGCGGCGGCGCCTCTGAAGTCCGCGTCACTGCAGTCGCCCGGCCCGGGTGTTGCGTGCGAGGCCGGCCGCGCTTCGAGGGCGGCCGTGGGTGCCCCCGCCTTGTGCAGCCCTGTTGCCACGTTCCTCGCTCCTCTCTCAGCAGACGCCGGCGGAGGAAAGCAAACAGGGCCACTGCAAGACACCGCTTCCCTTAACCTGCTTTTAGTTTCACGCAAACCCACTGCCCAACGTCAGTTTACTAAACGGCTGGCAGATTGGACATTAGGTGGACACCGTGCAGTGGACAGCTGCGTAGCTTGGGCACTTGGCTTTTATTCTTCCCACTTAAATGGCCATTCAATAGAGAGAGCAGCGTTAAAATTTCTTTTCAACCGCCTTACGCAGCAGGAATCGTACGGAAGGCGATTTTCAAAGGTGTTAATACCGCCTGACCGCCATGATAATAATCACATATCGAGAGCTATAATTAAGCAGTTTGCAGCAGTGATGCAGTAAAGTGCGATGTTGGACTGGTATAGGAGAGTGGGGCAAAACGCGACAAGCATTCGCAGATAATCGCCTTACTTTTATTATTCGCAGAAATCAAGCAACAAAGGCTGGCAAATTAAATTGCTATAAATCAGGCATAGCGCTTACTAGATATGAAGAGGCCAGCTGAAGGGGAAGACAGTAATAGTTTATGAAACGAAAAACTTAAAAATGCCGCATTTTGCCCCACCCAGCAGGGAAAAATGAGACGCCCATCCAAAGTTAGGATATTACGCAGTGTTGCGGCCATTGCGCATTACGTTAACTCCATGTGCACCACCACAATTTTTGTGAGCCTATCAGCATGACAAACTCTGGATTCAGACAAAACATGGGGCTGTTTTGTTCTGTGACTTGCTGCAGACTAGGCACAATTCAACAACTAGGCTTTGAGTATCGCCTGGCTACGCAATTATTTTTCAATTTCTGAATCTTTTTCTGCCTTTGTGTCAGAGTTGTTTCTCTTTTGCCTCGTCCCTGTCGAATGGGCGTCACATTTGGGTCGAATCGAAGTACCTAAACTCGAGCTTATGATCTTGATTTTAGGCCTGACCCAATGGAGCTTGTTCCACTGCCAATGAGCGATGAAGTAGCTGTCCCTGTTCGCAGGATAGAGTGTGGAGCTTAGACTGCAAAGAAAGTTCCTGAGTTTTCTTCCTCTCTTATTTCCGCGCTTTCTTTACTGTTCTGTGGTGGGCGTCATCAGCGAGCCTGAAACGCTTGGTGGCAATAGGAACTGCTGGATTCTCTCCAGTGCTTCTTACGTGCTTGCTGCTTGCTACCTTTTGAGCGTTCAGACTATCCTAAAGAGCGATAAACCAAGGGAAGAGTTTTGGAACTGCAATAAAACCATTATTGTTACTTTAAGCTCTGCAGAACACTACGATGTCGCGGTTTACCCCACGCGTAGCTTGCTGCTAAAATAATTGTCATGCAAGAACCTGAGGTGAAAAAATTCTTAAACTTTGCATAAGATAAGACCCATGACCAGTTGTAATAAATAAACACTTATGCTAACTCAGGACTCTTGGTCGTTGCGATCCATAGTTCTGAAAACAAGTGGCGTGCAGAATTTCGCACGCTTCCGACTGCTTCATCATTCAAATCAAATCAAAACAAATCAAATTTATTTTCCAACAAGTGGATGGCCACCTGGGCTAAAAGCTGTACAAACAGCTTGACAAAGGCCCAGGAAACCAGCACACAACATAGCAGGAGCAAACAGCAAATTCCAGAAGTTCATTAACATGACATCCAAAAGTGTTATACAATGCATACGTCACTCTAGCACGATACGAAAACAGAGCAAAAAAGTTGATAAATAATAAAATAAATTAAAAAAGGTCAACAAGGCAGAAAGTTTGTAAATGCGAGTATAATATTTAAAGTAAGAACACATGTGTCGATAGATTATATTTGCACGAAGTAGGTTCTCAATTGCTTGGGACTAAAACCAACAATGTCTTTATATTTGTTGAGAAAAACGGGAAGATTATGAGCCAAGGATTGTAATTTGTAGTCTGTTCTAAAATGTGGTAGGGACCATGTGTCAGTGCATCTAGTGTTTACTATTACAGTGCGGTGTTCAAGAGATGCAAGTTTTACCATGAAATTATCCATAGCTGCCGAACTGAAATAAGTTAATTGTAACAAGCGATATTCATAAATATTATCCACACAGATCATATTAAGTGATGTTATTATGGGTTGAATATTTGACGTTGGTTCTAAGTTTACGATGAGACGAATAATTTTTCTTTGCAAGACAAGAAGCTTGTTCATATTTGTTTTAGTTGTTGTTGAACATACTGGAGTACAGTAGTTAACGTGAGAAAGAAACAGAGCATAGTAAATTTGCAGTTTAGCACTTAGGGGGAGCAATGTGCTACAGCGTGAGATTCACCAAGGCTCTCTTCAAATTTTTTTCTTTGCTTAAAAAAATCTATTCAGCCTGAAATGAGAATCAAATCTTTGCCTCCGCATTTTATTCTTCGTAATGATGCGTTAGGCAAAAGTGTACATACTTGGATTACCCCGTGGTATTGCCCTACGACTGCCGAATAATTTACGATTTAATTTTTTTCTCATGCTGTTTCCCTATCGGTTTCAACGACTGAACTAGGGCTGTGTCGTCGAAGGTCCCAGTGAAAACACCAGGTCTCAGGAATATATCAATCATAGGAATATATCAGGAATATATCAGGAATATATCAGGAATATATCATCCTAATACCTGTTCAGACTTCCGAGGGATGACCTATGGATGCCCTTGTTTTTGATGCCCTGGCAGGTTATCCGATGGAAATCCCCCCTCGACCTTATGGCGGGCATTTATACGTTATATATCCATTTTTGTATCTCTGCTCATATATGCGTTACATTTTCTTCTAAAGTACGTACATCTTATAGTTCCAAATGTTAAATTTCAAGTCATGCATTACTAGCATGCTCTCCTCATAAAGTGATGCAACGATGCTCATAATGTCAGGTGCAAAAAACTGCACATGGCTTTAAGTTTTAGGACGCGCCTTTCGACCCGCTCCCCCAACCTCTATGATCAATTTACCGCAAAGGGGCCCAGGATGATGTAACCGCTACGTTCACCGCCATTCCCAAGTTCAAACACGGGTAGACACTCCACGATTTCAAACTTTCCGCGGCTAGGCTGTCAAAGCATGCCATTGGCTGAAAATAATGAAAACCTACTATCTTACTTAGACTGCTTTGAGGAACTAGTTAAAGGCAAGCGCATTTTATGTTATAGCGCACATTCTTCCATTAGAAAATTTTCAATTCAGTATTTTCGTGTCGTTGTATCGCATGTATCTACAGTGTTATCTCACTTTTCTCAGTGCCGTTGCTGGCCATTGACGTCATGTGCTGCTCATTGCAGTTTTGTCTGGGCTCTTTCTAGAAGTTTACCGCCTTTTACTCACACATGTGTTGGACGTTGGCGTCAGTTCCTTCCTGAGCACAACGAGAGTAGAGTCTAATTACAGCGTTGGCGCCGTCTCGAAATGTTTCTGTGCACTCTAAACACGAATACACCTATATAGGAGCGAAAAGGCGGTAAGCTATGTGCGCTAGAGGACAGCTTAGTCCCTTTTCACTCCATTCTGTTTAGAGTGTGTTATCATGGAATGCCGTTGCGGGCAGCAAAAGTAGAATCGCGACAATGAGCATGTCAGGCAGGTAAGCCTTTCTCCACATATTGCACATACTCCCACGCAGGGCCTCTTTACACGACAAGCCTGATTATTCCAACTGTTAATACGCATGGTATGGTGCTATGGCGCGGGATTCATCTGTGTGGCGCTTATGGGTGGCGATTTTTGCGTTGCCTCGCAGCCGTCGTGCACGAGCTCTCGTGTATCGTTTCGACCATGGACTGGTGTGAACTCCCCAAACTAAGTGTAAGTAAAGCCTTGTCATTCCTTTTTGGAGGTTTCGTCGCGGTTCGTATTTCAAGTAAAGTTTATTGAACAACAATGATACAAGCAAAATTATTAATTGAAGTTAGTACTCTAGGAGGTCCCATGGTTAAAAAACCGTAAGGGGGACCTCCTAACACAAAATAGGTAGCTTAAACAGATACTAAGACAGTGCTTGCTAGTTACGAACAACGATAAAAGGCAATCATAAAATCGCGTATGTACAAACGAAGGCAAAAAGCATTAAACAACAAATGTGGATCAAGAAACGGAAAAAAAATACATTGGGGTACACAGAGTTAGTCCATAATTTACAATTATAAAAAGTTTTTATTACGATGCAAAAAAAAAAAACTGTTGCATGATGATTTAACTTCGTGTGGTAAAGCATTCCGTATTGTAATGCCAGCGAATATTGCGAAGAATTTTCCATAATTAGTTCGAGCTTTCGGTTGGAGAAGGTTAAGACGCTCAGAAAACCTAGTTTCATTAGCATTCAAAAATAGTTGTCGGGAAAGACTTCTAGTTCTAAGTCACGATGAATAATTCGATAAACAATAACTGATAATTTTAATTTATGTAATTGGCTGAGTGGTAGAATATGTAGACTGGAGTAAAGCGACAAGGAATGACAGAAAAATGGGCTATAAGTCATTAATTGAAGTGTTTGATTTTGGAGACGTTGGAGGCGATACAGATGAGTTGAATATGTGTTGCCCCAGGAGGAAATACAGTAAGAAATGTGGCTATGGATATAGGCATAGTAGAGTGAACGTAAGATGTGGGGCTGAAAATATGGGCGAGTCTTGATCAAAACATGAATGCCAGGATATCTTTCGGAGAAGGGACTGCACATGAAGGTGAAATTTAAGGTGCTTATCTAATACTACACCAAGAAAATTAACGCTGTCCGAAATTGGTATTAAGTGGTTACCGATTTTTACTGACGAAGACTCATTAATGCTACTCTGCGGTGAGTGAAATATTACGTACGTTGTTTTGAACGTATTAATGCGCAGTAGGTTAGTAGTGCACCATGCTTGAACATTTTTTATATCAGTATTAAGTTTGTTTTGAAGTGCGTCAATAGATTTATGTAATGTAAATATTGGAGTGTCATCCGCATATAAAAGGCAGTGAGTATTGACAAGCACTTTGGGTAAATCATTGATAAACAGCAAGAAAAGTAAATGGCCTCAAATAGATCGTTGAGGAACGCCCACATTAACAATTTTAGTGGATGAAAGGCTAGAGTTCGCCAAAACTACTTGTGAACGGTTACACAAGTAGCTGCGAATGAATTCAAGAGCAGGGCCGCAAATACCATACGCATTTAATTTAGCTGAAAGAATGGTATGGTTAAGCGTGTCAAACGCTTTGGTAAGATCAATAAATACAGCTCCGAGAAATGACCCATGATCGATAGCTTTTTTAATTTTTTCGATGAAAGTTAAGAGCGCAAGTTCAGTTGAATAACCAAGTCGGAAACCGAACTGATGAGGCGAAAGTATGTTAAGTTTTGTTAGGTAGTTCAACAAACGCGTAAGAAAGATTTTTTCAATAATTTTGCTCATAAATGAAAGGATACAAATGGGACGATAATTATTAATTGAATTGCGGTCGCCTTCCTCAAACACGGGAACTACCTATGTACATGTTGTGGTGCGTGTCCGCCCCATCACGAGCTTTAAGCGTGCTTGTCGGCTGGTGCTCATCAACGCACAGACGGTGCGTTACGGTCAGTGACGAACAGTCTTGGTCAAAAGACTTCAGCCCACACGGTGTGCCTTTGAGCCGCCTAGTGGAGCACTCACTGCACTGTTAAACACCAAAGAGCCTTGACAGGCTAGGAAATTACTGTTCCAGTTAGTACAAAAAAGAGCAATAAACCCTGCGGTTTGAGGACTTTTGACAGGGGATGTACTTTCTAGCGCGAACGACGAAAAACTAACAATAAAGCACAGGAAGCACGCTGCCATGTGTTTTCTTTTTAGTCTTCGTTGTTTGCGCTGGAACCAAGGTGATGATGAAGGGAAGGTTGCGTATTGACATTTTACAGGTGTGTGTCAATTTTTTATTGCGTAAGCAATACTGCGCCAGGTTTCGAGCCATCGCGTAGCTCCCGGCGGTGGCCACGGTTGACCTTTAGCCGCAGCGAAGACAAACAGATGGAGCGCCGTTGACATAGCAACCGCTTCAGCCGCGCTCCACCAGGCGCCCGGACCGCTACTACTTAAAGAAACTGTGTCGAGGCTGGGAATCAAACCAGGGCCTTTTGCATTTGAGGCGGAGATGCTACCACTCCGCCACGAAGGCTCAGGGTTTGAGCATGAATAAAGGCTCATCTAGTGAATGCATGGGTCTCATAAACAGAATAAAAGAAATAAAAAAATGGCAATAAGAACATAAAAAATAAAAAAGATGAAAATAAGAAAAGGAACAAACATAAATAAAAAATGAAAATCAGAAAAGCAACAGAGATAAAAATAAATTAAAACAAAGTAAAAGATGAAAAATAACAAATAAAAAACAACAATACTGCGCGAGCCGTCGCGTAGCTGCCGGCGGTGGCCACGGTCGACCTATAGCCGCAGCGAGGTCAAACAGATGGAGCGCTGTTGCCATAGCAGCCGTTTCAGCCGCGCTCCACCAGGCTCCACGCTGCTTACGCAACTTGCCCGGTTTAACCAGAGCTAAAACCTCAGATAATTTGTTGTGGTCTTTTCATGATTCTCCATCAGCCTGACTACGCCCACTGCAGGGCAAAGGCCTTTCCCATGTGCCTCCGATTAACCCTGTTCATTGCCAGGTGCGGCCACCATATCGAGCAAACTTCTTAATCTAATCCACCCACATAACTTTTTGACCCCCCCCCCCCCCCCCCCCCCAGCTTGCTACGCCTGCCTTCTCTTACATGCTTCTAAGCGCGCTGGTCGTATTGCAATGGGCTGCCTGCAGGGGTAGTTTCAGAGGTGTTCAGTAAGTTTTTTAGTAGCATGAGAATGATGTTTATTTTTAGCCTGCCCTGCGCTGTTTCAGCACTTCGAAGTACTTGTCCAAGGTCAAAATGAGCTATGGACTTCACAGCCCTGTCTGGTCCCGTGTAGATCCCCAAGGACACATTATGTACCTCCGTGGGAGGCCAAAAGCCTGGTCAAAGTGATGATTTCAGGATCTCACATCGAGATATCCGTATTCCCTGTCAAGACATCGCATGTATGCCTGCTGGACCTCAGTGTTGCCACTGCAGTGGTTAGAGGTCACGTGAAGAAAGAAAAATCAAACGCTGATGCGTTACCTTAGTTCACAAAATGCTTAAGCCAACCTGCCTCAAGAGCCGGCATGACAACGAACGATGCATCTGCGATTATATTGCAGTTTTGGAAGCGAAAGCTTCACTACAATACCTAGAGCAGCCTTCGCAGTACGACCAGTTTTCACCTTCAAATGACCTTGTACTTCGAAAGCAAAAGAAAGGCGCTAACTGGCCCCTGGGACAGTGAACATCTTAGCCGTGCTTTAAGCTACGAAACCGATGAAGAGCTGGAGCTTCGAAAGCAAAGGAAAGGCGCATAACTGCCCTCTTGGAACTGTGGACACCTCAGTCGTGTTTTGAGCTACGTGGCGGTAGTGACAGACATGCGCTGCATGCGTTGGCATTGACAACGTTGTGGCAGAAACGCGGCACTGAACCCATAGGCCGTCGGCGTTCATTGTGCATTGGCGCTGGGCGTTGACAACTTTTTACACTCCGATTATTTTAAGAAAAGAAAGCGCGTCTAACTGGCTCCTTGGGTCATTGGACTCCTGGATCGCGCTTATAGGTACGTGGGGTGATGAGAGAGAGATGTGGGCTGCATGCGTTAAGGCCGGGATACATGCGGCGTTTTTTTCGACGACATTCGCGCGGCAGAAAACGTCGCGGCGGCGCGACGCCGCGTATCCCTCGACGCGAAAGCAAATGTGATCAACAAATGGCAAACACCACTGTGCAACGAGGTCTGTGAGAACAGCGACGCTGACCATTCTGTTAAAATCAGGAAAGTTTCAAATTTTAGCACGCGCGCTTAAGTATCTATAAAGATTTGCGTACTCGAATGCATGCCGTCGCGTACCTTTGGACGCCTGCTCAGCCGCGGACACCAGCGGCTGCAGTTTTCTTCGACAGATTCGCTTCAGGGAGGGAGCGCAGGCATTCCGATCCAAGATTCGGCCGTGTTCTCCAAAAAAAGCGACATTTCAAGTCTGATGAAGCGTTTATTTTCACTACAATAAGATTTCCGTGCCAAAAACACGGCGCAGCTCGACGGCCATGGCGGCCATGTTGGCGGCGGCAGGCAGAGGACCGGAAGAGCGGGCTTTCTGCGCTGCCATTGGTTCGCTTCAGCCGCCGCTTCCGGTCTCACCGGACGCCGCGCGTCAAAATCTAGCCGGTCCTGATCGGCGGCGGCGGGCGTTTTTCTCGACGCCGGGCGTCAAGTCTGCGCCGTCGGGCGAAAATCGACGACGCGCCGCGGCAAAAAACGCTCCATGTATTCCGGCCTTTAGCGCTGACAACGTTGTGGCAGACACGCGGCACTGCAGCAACAGGCCGCAGCGTTCAGTGGGTGAGCAACACTCGCGATCAACCATTAACTGCCACTTACCAGGGTGGCAGGGTGGGTGCGCTGCATATATCCAGTGTCCGGAACGCGCTCAACGTTACAGACGCCAAACCGCTTATAGTTTCCCGATATGCCATAGCTTTCGCCCTCTAACCACGCTCAGCAGTTGTTGAATCGCGGCTATATTTTTTTTTTCATGCCCCGCATGTCCTAAACTACCCTCCGGCCGTCACAGCCGTCGTAAAGTTGTTCAAACCGAAACAGCATGAGAAAAGAAATATAATTATAAATTATTTAGCGGTCGTGGGGGCATACTATACGTTGCGGCCACGCATGTTCACTAATGTCTTACGCATCATTATAGAGAAGAAAACATGTAACTGAAATTAAGTATGCATACTCCTTTAAGGTGACTTGCAGCGGATGTGCAAGTAAATATGCAATTGGTATGTTTTCACGTTTTAAACTTAGGGGGCGATAAGCAACAAAAAGTTGTGCTTTATCCCATGTCACGTTCTGCATCTCTCTACCTTACGTGTCGAGAGATAAAACAGCGCCCGCAGACAGCACAGTCAGAGAAATTCGCGCATAAGCGTGCAGGGCTGTATGTTGTTAAATTGCAGTATTATAAGAAGTTATTGAACGAATCAGTTTGTGAACAATTCATAAACGAGTTATTAAATCACAGGACTGGACTGATGGTACTGCTCACGGTACATAATAGCGGGCTATAGTAGTCGAATCTAAATTGCGACGACCATTATATTGAAGCATAACATCAGCAAATTATCATACTAAGCTTGAACAGAATAAATCGTCAGTTTTACACTAAGCATCAGGCGGTGCGTCTGTGATACCGGGGACGTGCAAACTGGGGCTACTCATTAAACTAACAGTAATTACGAAGTACCGATGATGCATGGCCCCTCAAGGATGAAAATAGAGCATTGCAAGGGTCTTACAAAATGGGAGCGTGATGTTTTTATTACCATTTAGTGGCGCTCGCACAAAAAGGCAAACCTCTAGAACTCCTACATTTTCGCCGAGTGCACAGTGCATGCGCATTCTATCTTCCGCCAGTCGGCTTGCAAGTAAAAGAGTCCAGGTTACTCAAACACAGCGCAAAATTTCGATTCTCTTCTGAAAATGTGAGCCATTACAGCCGCCCGAGAGTCGAGACAAAGCCAGCTTTAGAAGGAGCGGGGATCAGGGCCACGAGTATACAAATCGCAACGCTGCGGAGTCGTAGCGCGCCAGATCCCTGCCTGGAGCGCGGCATATACTATACCGGCGAAGGAGAGCCGAGCCAGGGCTCGCTTTTTCCTTTCCTATTGCTTGGCTTGTTTGTTTTGCCCGGCGTGGAAGTTCTTCCCCGAGAACGCACCAGGCGACTTAGAGGTGAAAGGATTTCCTTACGGGAAATCGGATTTCTCTAAAAGAGGGCCTCTGGAACTGCAGCTCAAATAGGGTTCGGGATCAACAATAATCCCCTCCATGGAGGAGTGGGGACATAACGTATTATGCCCCTCGGTGCCCTGACTACTGGCAACAGTTGCGCGCCTGATCCCGACGTTACGCCTCATGCAGACGTATGCGAGAGCTCCAGTCATCCAGGCGACAGGATTTCGCCCTACTCGTGGCAGATGGCGCTTCTGGAATGTAGCTTGTCGTGTTCGAGCAAGAGCTCTCCCGTGCTGTTTTGCCGGCACAACCGAAGCGAGGCCAGTGATGGCAGCAGCAAACGTTTCTATAACGTCACACGGAGAACAATATACAGCCTGATTTGAGCTAGTATATTTGTTCGTTCGGGTCTTCGTTCATTCGCTCGTTCGTTTGTCTGGGTTTGTTCGCTTATGTACTTGCATGTTTGTTTGCATTTTTTAAGCTGTTTCCCAGGTGAGCAGCAACCAAGGGGCTAAACATTCGGGAGATACTTAAGCTCTGCCTTAAACGCACGACGTGATAGCGTTCATGGTTCCGTTCAGTATCACATGGTCCTACTTGCACATCACTTTGCTGACATGGACACTGTTCTTTATCTTAATTTCTTAATTCATTATTTACCACAAGACACACAAGGCCTCCCTTCAACAAAGTCAAACGAACGTTTCTCAGTGGTCGAGGGGTAGCGGTTCGAGCCCGGCTCGACTATTTTTCTTTCAGCCCAATTGCTTTCCTTTCTCTACATCACGGCCCTGTAGACTAATGAAGATTTTTGTAGTGACGTCATCACCGTTGCACTCTGTGATAGTTGTGGGGTGTTTGAATTACCCGCGTGAAGTCATGCGGTTGTGACGCCACAATATCTCGTCCAGACCGGATTTTCTCTACACAACACCAACAACTACAACGCCGGCTTTTCCGCTGAACGGCACCCTTAACGCTATCGCGTTTGCATGCAGACAACAAGCACACACATACCCATACACAAATGTACAGTCGGTAGCAAAAATTCGCAAGAAGCGGGTGCGCAGAGAAAAAAAATTATTTCGTCGAAGTCACAAAGCCCGATCGCCCCCAATGCCTGAAAGTCTGAGGAGTTGTGCATGCTACATCAGCTATAGCAATTACGAGGCAGATGGGTCGCAAAGCAGAGCTACAGTAAATTCAATCCCAAGCGCACGCATCGCGTTAACTTTTGGTGCCGGCTATACACACGTGAGGAGTTTCGGACTCTGGCTCGCAACGTCGATACTCGAAGCGAGACTCGTACGCTGCGCTTGTTTGTTTAATTCATTTATGAAAGTTTGAGCTTTGGGAGCTTTTCAATACACCTTTTCGTTAAAGACAGATCGTCAACGTAATTAAAACGTATTAATAGATAGACTTAGCATAGCGCAGACGTATGAGCGTAGACGAACACCGTTTTACCGGACGCGGCTGTTCGCGCGCAGTAGACACGCCTGGCCCAATCTCTGCACTGCGCGTGCACAGGAGGCGCCGGGAAATCCGGTATACGACTACGCTAATACGTCTCCGCTATGCTAAACGTCTAATATTATTCCGTAGCACTGCATGGATACCTGCAGCGCCTCTGTAGGTAGCTATCATGGGACCAGTCAGAACTTCAGCAGGAATTTTATGTTGTCGCTACCGGCGATTTTTTGTGTGTGTGCGCGCGCAGATAACTGCATTACGCTTGAACACTTCTTAATGCCTCAAGGACGAAGAGCAAGACACCAGATGAGACCGAAAAGGGCCCGACCTGACATAATGTCAATGCGAACTGTGTTTGGCTTGCAACTTATTTGGCCGTCTCACTCTAAACATTAATACGCCTACATGGGAGTAAAAAGGGAGTGGGCTGTCCTCTAGTGCACTAGTGCTCCAGAGGAGAGACTACACCATTTTTGCTCCGTTCTGGTTAGAAGGTCTCTTAGAGAGGACCACACCACGCATGCGTGAACCACCACTGTCTTTACGCCTGCTATAGTGACATCATCATCATCAGCCTGACTACGCCCACTGCAGGGCAAAGGCCTCTCCCATGTCTCTCCACTTAACCCTGCCCTTTGCCAATTGCGGCCACCGTATTCCCGAAAATTTCTCAATCTCATCCGCCCACCTCACTTTCTGTCGCCCCCTGCAACGCTTGCCTTCTCTTGGAATCCACTCCGTTACCCTGAAGGACCAGCGGTTGTCATGCCTCCACATTACATGCCCTGCCCAAGCCCATTTCTCCCTCTTGATTTCGACTAGGATGTCATTAACCCGTCTTTGTACCCTCATCCACTTAGCACGCTTCGCTACACCTAACATTTTTCTTTCCATAACTCGCTGCGTTGTCCTTAACTTAAGCCGAACCCTTCTCGTTAGCCTCCACGTTTCTGCTCCATAGGTGAGTCCCGTTAAGATACAGCTGTTGTATACTTTTCTCTTGAGAGATACTGGAAAACTGTCATTATGATCTGAGAGAACCTGCCATATGCGTTCCACCCCATTCTTATTCGTATAGTTATTTCCCTCTCATTATCCGGATCAGCGGTCTCTGCCTGCCTTAAGTATACGATCACCACTTCCCCTTGCCATTTCCAGATCCTCGCTACCAAGTATGAACTGCTGTTCCCTTGCGAGACTTTTAAACATAGCTTTGGTTTTCTACATGCTCATTTTTAGACCCACTGTTCTGCTCTGCATGTCTAACTCACTGATCATGCTTTGCAGTTCATCTCCTGAGTGACTTAGCAAGGCAATGTCATCAGCGAATTGCAAATTACTAAGGCATTCTCCATTAACTCTTAACCCCAACTGTTCCCAATCCAGGCCTCGGAACATCTCCTGTAAACAGGCGGTGAATAAATAGCAATGGCGGGATCGTGTCTTTCTGCCTGACAGCCTTCCTTATTGGAATTTTATTGCTGACTTTATGAAGGACAATGGTAGCTGTGCAGTCGTTATATATATCTTCCAGTATTTTCATATAAGACTCCTTTACTCCCTTATTCCGCAATCCCTGCATGACTGCTGAGGTTGGTCACTTAGTCAAATGCTTTCTCGTAATCAATGAAGGCTATATATAGGGGTTGGTTATATTCTGTGCATTTCTCTCGCACAAACCTCAATGTTTGTGCGAATTCTGTTTATTGTCGAGTGTCCTTTACGAAAGTCTGCCTGATCATTTGGTTGATAGAAATCTAAGGTGGTCCTTACTGTGGATTACGGAGTTCGCAGCATACATCTGAACACATTAAGAAGTTATCTGTGCAACAGATTTCAGTTTGTGTGAGTTAGTCATTGCTGTTCGGCTAACATGGTTATAAAACAGGACAGAAGCCAACAGCCACAGACACCAAGGGGCACAGGGGATTTTTTTTTTTTTAATTTATTTATTTTGTGGTGTTGATCAATTTACAATATTACTGAATATGTTATCCTTTAAAGATAACTGATTAGAAAAGCAGAAGAAAAAACAACCACCTGCCGCCGGTGGGATCCGAACCCACGACCTCCGAATTACGCGTCCGGTGCTCTACCTCTGAGCTACGGCGACGGCTGTCAATTCTTCTGCTTTCGGGGGTATTTATGTTTACAAGTAACGTAACCTTGAGAGTGTTCATCAGCGCCACCCACGTTCATAAGCGGCGGACGTAGAACGTCCTGAGTTACCGCAGGTGTGACGTAGAACGTCATCGAACGGAGAGGGTGGAAGCTGCGTGAGAACCCTCTTATGCTTCCTAAGGCGTCAAGGCTGCCAGAATCGAGGCCCTCGCTAAGCAATTAAGCAAACAAGGGAAGGGGATGAGGGGCTCGTTATAAATATGACAGAAGCCAACAGCCACAGACACCAAGGGGCACAGGGGATTTTTTTTTTTTTTAATTTATTTATTTTGTGGTGTTGATCAATTTACAATATTACTGAATATGTTATCCTTTAAAGATAACTGATTAGAAAAGCAGAAGAAAAAACAACCACCTGCCGCCGGTGGGATCCGAACCCACGACCTCCGAATTACGCGTCCGGTGCTCTACCTCTGAGCTACGGCGACGGCTGTCAATTCTTCTGCTTTCGGGGGTATTTATGTTTACAAGTAACGTAACCTTGAGAGTGTTCATCAGCGCCACCCACGTTCATAAGCGGCGGACGTAGAACGTCCTGAGTTACCGCAGGTGTGACGTAGAACGTCATCGAACGGAGAGGGTGGAAGCTGCGTGAGAACCCTCTTATGCTTCCTAAGGCGTCAAGGCTGCCAGAATCGAGGCCCTCGCTAAGCAATTAAGCAAACAAGGGAAGGGGATGAGGGGCTCGTTATAAATATGACAGAAGCCAACAGCCACAGACACCAAGGGGCACAGGGGATTTTTTTTTTTTTTTAATTTATTTATTTTGTGGTGTTGATCAATTTACAATATTACTGAATATGTTATCCTTTAAAGATAACTGATTAGAAAAGCAGAAGAAAAAACAACCACCTGCCGCCGGTGGGATCCGAACCCACGACCTCCGAATTACGCGTCCGGTGCTCTACCTCTGAGCTACGGCGACGGCTGTCAATTCTTCTGCTTTCGGGGGTATTTATGTTTACAAGTAACGTAACCTTGAGAGTGTTCATCAGCGCCACCCACGTTCATAAGCGGCGGACGTAGAACGTCCTGAGTTACCGCAGGTGTGACGTAGAACGTCATCGAACGGAGAGGGTGGAAGCTGCGTGAGAACCCTCTTATGCTTCCTAAGGCGTCAAGGCTGCCAGAATCGAGGCCCTCGCTAAGCAATTAAGCAAACAAGGGAAGGGGATGAGGGGCTCGTTATAAATATGACAGAAGCCAACAGCCACAGACACCAAGGGGCACAGGGGATTTTTTTTTTTTTTAATTTATTTATTTTGTGGTGTTGATCAATTTACAATATTACTGAATATGTTATCCTTTAAAGATAACTGATTAGAAAAGCAGAAGAAAAAACAACCACCTGCCGCCGGTGGGATCCGAACCCACGACCTCCGAATTACGCGTCCGGTGCTCTACCTCTGAGCTACGGCGACGGCTGTCAATTCTTCTGCTTTCGGGGGTATTTATGTTTACAAGTAACGTAACCTTGAGAGTGTTCATCAGCGCCACCCACGTTCATAAGCGGCGGACGTAGAACGTCCTGAGTTACCGCAGGTGTGACGTAGAACGTCATCGAACGGAGAGGGTGGAAGCTGCGTGAGAACCCTCTTATGCTTCCTAAGGCGTCAAGGCTGCCAGAATCGAGGCCCTCGCTAAGCAATTAAGCAAACAAGGGAAGGGGATGAGGGGCTCGTTATAAATATGACAGAAGCCAACAGCCACAGACACCAAGGGGCACAGGGGATTTTTTTTTTTTTTTAATTTATTTATTTTGTGGTGTTGATCAATTTACAATATTACTGAATATGTTATCCTTTAAAGATAACTGATTAGAAAAGCAGAAGAAAAAACAACCACCTGCCGCCGGTGGGATCCGAACCCACGACCTCCGAATTACGCGTCCGGTGCTCTACCTCTGAGCTACGGCGACGGCTGTCAATTCTTCTGCTTTCGGGGGTATTTATGTTTACAAGTAACGTAACCTTGAGAGTGTTCATCAGCGCCACCCACGTTCATAAGCGGCGGACGTAGAACGTCCTGAGTTACCGCAGGTGTGACGTAGAACGTCATCGAACGGAGAGGGTGGAAGCTGCGTGAGAACCCTCTTATGCTTCCTAAGGCGTCAAGGCTGCCAGAATCGAGGCCCTCGCTAAGCAATTAAGCAAACAAGGGAAGGGGATGAGGGGCTCGTTATAAATATGACAGAAGCCAACAGCCACAGACACCAAGGGGCACAGGGGATTTTTTTTTTTTTAATTTATTTATTTTGTGGTGTTGATCAATTTACAATATTACTGAATATGTTATCCTTTAAAGATAACTGATTAGAAAAGCAGAAGAAAAAACAACCACCTGCCGCCGGTGGGATCCGAACCCACGACCTCCGAATTACGCGTCCGGTGCTCTACCTCTGAGCTACGGCGACGGCTGTCAATTCTTCTGCTTTCGGGGGTATTTATGTTTACAAGTAACGTAACCTTGAGAGTGTTCATCAGCGCCACCCACGTTCATAAGCGGCGGACGTAGAACGTCCTGAGTTACCGCAGGTGTGACGTAGAACGTCATCGAACGGAGAGGGTGGAAGCTGCGTGAGAACCCTCTTATGCTTCCTAAGGCGTCAAGGCTGCCAGAATCGAGGCCCTCGCTAAGCAATTAAGCAAACAAGGGAAGGGGATGAGGGGCTCGTTATAAATATGACAGAAGCCAACAGCCACAGACACCAAGGGGCACAGGGGATTTTTTTTTTTTTAATTTATTTATTTTGTGGTGTTGATCAATTTACAATATTACTGAATATGTTATCCTTTAAAGATAACTGATTAGAAAAGCAGAAGAAAAAACAACCACCTGCCGCCGGTGGGATCCGAACCCACGACCTCCGAATTACGCGTCCGGTGCTCTACCTCTGAGCTACGGCGACGGCTGTCAATTCTTCTGCTTTCGGGGGTATTTATGTTTACAAGTAACGTAACCTTGAGAGTGTTCATCAGCGCCACCCACGTTCATAAGCGGCGGACGTAGAACGTCCTGAGTTACCGCAGGTGTGACGTAGAACGTCATCGAACGGAGAGGGTGGAAGCTGCGTGAGAACCCTCTTATGCTTCCTAAGGCGTCAAGGCTGCCAGAATCGAGGCCCTCGCTAAGCAATTAAGCAAACAAGGGAAGGGGATGAGGGGCTCGTTATAAATATGACAGAAGCCAACAGCCACAGACACCAAGGGGCACAGGGGATTTTTTTTTTTTTAATTTATTTATTTTGTGGTGTTGATCAATTTACAATATTACTGAATATGTTATCCTTTAAAGATAACTGATTAGAAAAGCAGAAGAAAAAACAACCACCTGCCGCCGGTGGGATCCGAACCCACGACCTCCGAATTACGCGTCCGGTGCTCTACCTCTGAGCTACGGCGACGGCTGTCAATTCTTCTGCTTTCGGGGGTATTTATGTTTACAAGTAACGTAACCTTGAGAGTGTTCATCAGCGCCACCCACGTTCATAAGCGGCGGACGTAGAACGTCCTGAGTTACCGCAGGTGTGACGTAGAACGTCATCGAACGGAGAGGGTGGAAGCTGCGTGAGAACCCTCTTATGCTTCCTAAGGCGTCAAGGCTGCCAGAATCGAGGCCCTCGCTAAGCAATTAAGCAAACAAGGGAAGGGGATGAGGGGCTCGTTATAAATATGACAGAAGCCAACAGCCACAGACACCAAGGGGCACAGGGGATTTTTTTTTTTTTTTTTTAATTTATTTATTTTGTGGTGTTGATCAATTTACAATATTACTGAATATGTTATCCTTTAAAGATAACTGATTAGAAAAGCAGAAGAAAAAACAACCACCTGCCGCCGGTGGGATCCGAACCCACGACCTCCGAATTACGCGTCCGGTGCTCTACCTCTGAGCTACGGCGACGGCTGTCAATTCTTCTGCTTTCGGGGGTATTTATGTTTACAAGTAACGTAACCTTGAGAGTGTTCATCAGCGCCACCCACGTTCATAAGCGGCGGACGTAGAACGTCCTGAGTTACCGCAGGTGTGACGTAGAACGTCATCGAACGGAGAGGGTGGAAGCTGCGTGAGAACCCTCTTATGCTTCCTAAGGCGTCAAGGCTGCCAGAATCGAGGCCCTCGCTAAGCAATTAAGCAAACAAGGGAAGGGGATGAGGGGCTCGTTATAAATATGACAGAAGCCAACAGCCACAGACACCAAGGGGCACAGGGGATTTTTTTTTTTTTTAATTTATTTATTTTGTGGTGTTGATCAATTTACAATATTACTGAATATGTTATCCTTTAAAGATAACTGATTAGAAAAGCAGAAGAAAAAACAACCACCTGCCGCCGGTGGGATCCGAACCCACGACCTCCGAATTACGCGTCCGGTGCTCTACCTCTGAGCTACGGCGACGGCTGTCAATTCTTCTGCTTTCGGGGGTATTTATGTTTACAAGTAACGTAACCTTGAGAGTGTTCATCAGCGCCACCCACGTTCATAAGCGGCGGACGTAGAACGTCCTGAGTTACCGCAGGTGTGACGTAGAACGTCATCGAACGGAGAGGGTGGAAGCTGCGTGAGAACCCTCTTATGCTTCCTAAGGCGTCAAGGCTGCCAGAATCGAGGCCCTCGCTAAGCAATTAAGCAAACAAGGGAAGGGGATGAGGGGCTCGTTATAAATATGACAGAAGCCAACAGCCACAGACACCAAGGGGCACAGGGGATTTTTTTTTTTTTTAATTTATTTATTTTGTGGTGTTGATCAATTTACAATATTACTGAATATGTTATCCTTTAAAGATAACTGATTAGAAAAGCAGAAGAAAAAACAACCACCTGCCGCCGGTGGGATCCGAACCCACGACCTCCGAATTACGCGTCCGGTGCTCTACCTCTGAGCTACGGCGACGGCTGTCAATTCTTCTGCTTTCGGGGGTATTTATGTTTACAAGTAACGTAACCTTGAGAGTGTTCATCAGCGCCACCCACGTTCATAAGCGGCGGACGTAGAACGTCCTGAGTTACCGCAGGTGTGACGTAGAACGTCATCGAACGGAGAGGGTGGAAGCTGCGTGAGAACCCTCTTATGCTTCCTAAGGCGTCAAGGCTGCCAGAATCGAGGCCCTCGCTAAGCAATTAAGCAAACAAGGGAAGGGGATGAGGGGCTCGTTATAAATATGACAGAAGCCAACAGCCACAGACACCCACCGGCGGCAGGTGGTTGTTTTTTCTTCTGCTTTTCTAATCAGTTATCTTTAAAGGATAACATATTCAGTAATATTGTAAATTGATCAACACCACAAAATAAATAAATAAAAAAAAAAAAAATCCCCTGTGCCCCTTGGTGTCTGTGGCTGTTGGCTTCTGTCATATTTATAACGAGCCCCTCATCCCCTTCCCTTGTTTGCTTAATTGCTTAGCGAGGGCCTCGATTCTGGCAGCCTTGACGCCTTAGGAAGCATAAGAGGGTTCTCACGCAGCTTCCACCCTCTCCGTTCGATGACGTTCTACGTCACACCTGCGGTAACTCAGGACGTTCTACGTCCGCCGCTTATGAACGTGGGTGGCGCTGATGAACACTCTCAAGGTTACGTTACTTGTAAACATAAATACCCCCGAAAGCAGAAGAATTGACAGCCGTCGCCGTAGCTCAGAGGTAGAGCACCGGACGCGTAATTCGGAGGTCGTGGGCTCGGATCCCACCGGCGGCAGGTGGTTGTTTTTTCTTCTGCTTTTCTAATCAGTTATCTTTAAAGGATAACATATTCAGTAATATTGTAAATTGATCAACACCACAAAATAAATAAATTAAAAAAAAATCCCCTGTGCCCCTTGGTGTCTGTGGCTGTTGGCTTCTGTCATATTTATAACGAGCCCCTCATCCCCTTCCCTTGTTTGCTTAATTGCTTAGCGAGGGCCTCGATTCTGGCAGCCTTGACGCCTTAGGAAGCATAAGAGGGTTCTCACGCAGCTTCCACCCTCTCCGTTCGATGACGTTCTACGTCACACCTGCGGTAACTCAGGACGTTCTACGTCCGCCGCTTATGAACGTGGGTGGCGCTGATGAACACTCTCAAGGTTACGTTACTTGTAAACATAAATACCCCCGAAAGCAGAAGAATTGACAGCCGTCGCCGTAGCTCAGAGGTAGAGCACCGGACGCGTAATTCGGAGGTCGTGGGTTCGGATCCCACCGGCGGCAGGTGGTTGTTTTTTCTTCTGCTTTTCTAATCAGTTATCTTTAAAGGATAACATATTCAGTAATATTGTAAATTGATCAACACCACAAAATAAATAAATTAAAAAAAAAAAAATCCCCTGTGCCCCTTGGTGTCTGTGGCTGTTGGCTTCTGTCATATTTATAACGAGCCCCTCATCCCCTTCCCTTGTTTGCTTAATTGCTTAGCGAGGGCCTCGATTCTGGCAGCCTTGACGCCTTAGGAAGCATAAGAGGGTTCTCACGCAGCTTCCACCCTCTCCGTTCGATGACGTTCTACGTCACACCTGCGGTAACTCAGGACGTTCTACGTCCGCCGCTTATGAACGTGGGTGGCGCTGATGAACACTCTCAAGGTTACGTTACTTGTAAACATAAATACCCCCGAAAGCAGAAGAATTGACAGCCGTCGCCGTAGCTCAGAGGTAGAGCACCGGACGCGTAATTCGGAGGTCGTGGGTTCGGATCCCACCGGCGGCAGGTGGTTGTTTTTTCTTCTGCTTTTCTAATCAGTTATCTTTAAAGGATAACATATTCAGTAATATTGTAAATTGATCAACACCACAAAATAAATAAATTAAAAAAAAAAAAAAATCCCCTGTGCCCCTTGGTGTCTGTGGCTGTTGGCTTCTGTCATATTTATAACGAGCCCCTCATCCCCTTCCCTTGTTTGCTTAATTGCTTAGCGAGGGCCTCGATTCTGGCAGCCTTGACGCCTTAGGAAGCATAAGAGGGTTCTCACGCAGCTTCCACCCTCTCCGTTCGATGACGTTCTACGTCACACCTGCGGTAACTCAGGACGTTCTACGTCCGCCGCTTATGAACGTGGGTGGCGCTGATGAACACTCTCAAGGTTACGTTACTTGTAAACATAAATACCCCCGAAAGCAGAAGAATTGACAGCCGTCGCCGTAGCTCAGAGGTAGAGCACCGGACGCGTAATTCGGAGGTCGTGGGTTCGGATCCCACCGGCGGCAGGTGGTTGTTTTTTCTTCTGCTTTTCTAATCAGTTATCTTTAAAGGATAACATATTCAGTAATATTGTAAATTGATCAACACCACAAAATAAATAAATTAAAAAAAAAAAAAATCCCCTGTGCCCCTTGGTGTCTGTGGCTGTTGGCTTCTGTCATATTTATAACGAGCCCCTCATCCCCTTCCCTTGTTTGCTTAATTGCTTAGCGAGGGCCTCGATTCTGGCAGCCTTGACGCCTTAGGAAGCATAAGAGGGTTCTCACGCAGCTTCCACCCTCTCCGTTCGATGACGTTCTACGTCACACCTGCGGTAACTCAGGACGTTCTACGTCCGCCGCTTATGAACGTGGGTGGCGCTGATGAACACTCTCAAGGTTACGTTACTTGTAAACATAAATACCCCCGAAAGCAGAAGAATTGACAGCCGTCGCCGTAGCTCAGAGGGAGAGCACCGGACGCGTAATTCGGAGGTCGTGGGTTCGGATCCCACCGGCGGCAGGTGGTTGTTTTTTCTTCTGCTTTTCTAATCAGTTATCTTTAAAGGATAACATATTCAGTAATATTGTAAATTGATCAACACCACAAAATAAATAAATTAAAAAAAAAAAAATCCCCTGTGCCCCTTGGTGTCTGTGGCTGTTGGCTTCTGTCATATTTATAACGAGCCCCTCATCCCCTTCCCTTGTTTGCTTAATTGCTTAGCGAGGGCCTCGATTCTGGCAGCCTTGACGCCTTAGGAAGCATAAGAGGGTTCTCACGCAGCTTCCACCCTCTCCGTTCGATGACGTTCTACGTCACACCTGCGGTAACTCAGGACGTTCTACGTCCGCCGCTTATGAACGTGGGTGGCGCTGATGAACACTCTCAAGGTTACGTTACTTGTAAACATAAATACCCCCGAAAGCAGAAGAATTGACAGCCGTCGCCGTAGCTCAGAGGTAGAGCACCGGACGCGTAATTCGGAGGTCGTGGGTTCGGATCCCACCGGCGGCAGGTGGTTGTTTTTTCTTCTGCTTTTCTAATCAGTTATCTTTAAAGGATAACATATTCAGTAATATTGTAAATTGATCAACACCACAAAATAAATAAATTAAAAAAAAAAAAAAATCCCCTGTGCCCCTTGGTGTCTGTGGCTGTTGGCTTCTGTCATATTTATAACGAGCCCCTCATCCCCTTCCCTTGTTTGCTTAATTGCTTAGCGAGGGCCTCGATTCTGGCAGCCTTGACGCCTTAGGAAGCATAAGAGGGTTCTCACGCAGCTTCCACCCTCTCCGTTCGATGACGTTCTACGTCACACCTGCGGTAACTCAGGACGTTCTACGTCCGCCGCTTATGAACGTGGGTGGCGCTGATGAACACTCTCAAGGTTACGTTACTTGTAAACATAAATACCCCCGAAAGCAGAAGAATTGACAGCCGTCGCCGTAGCTCAGAGGTAGAGCACCGGACGCGTAATTCGGAGGTCGTGGGTTCGGATCCCACCGGCGGCAGGTGGTTGTTTTTTCTTCTGCTTTTCTAATCAGTTATCTTTAAAGGATAACATATTCAGTAATATTGTAAATTGATCAACACCACAAAATAAATAAATTAAAAAAAAAAAAATCCCCTGTGCCCCTTGGTGTCTGTGGCTGTTGGCTTCTGTCATATTTATAACGAGCCCCTCATCCCCTTCCCTTGTTTGCTTAATTGCTTAGCGAGGGCCTCGATTCTGGCAGCCTTGACGCCTTAGGAAGCATAAGAGGGTTCTCACGCAGCTTCCACCCTCTCCGTTCGATGACGTTCTACGTCACACCTGCGGTAACTCAGGACGTTCTACGTCCGCCGCTTATGAACGTGGGTGGCGCTGATGAACACTCTCAAGGTTACGTTACTTGTAAACATAAATACCCCCGAAAGCAGAAGAATTGACAGCCGTCGCCGTAGCTCAGAGGTAGAGCACCGGACGCGTAATTCGGAGGTCGTGGGTTCGGATCCCACCGGCGGCAGGTGGTTGTTTTTTCTTCTGCTTTTCTAATCAGTTATCTTTAAAGGATAACATATTCAGTAATATTGTAAATTGATCAACACCACAAAATAAATAAATTAAAAAAAAAAAAAATCCCCTGTGCCCCTTGGTGTCTGTGGCTGTTGGCTTCTGTCATATTTATAACGAGCCCCTCATCCCCTTCCCTTGTTTGCTTAATGGTTATAAAACAGGGCGTTCTCCAAAGATAAATTTAGGAACCATTGTTATCCATAGCGTATATTAATGATATCACTAATATTCCTGACCCACCCGATTTGATCGTGTATGCCGACGGCACCAATACCTTTTTTACTGCCTGTTCCTGGCCTAAACTAGAACTAACGGCCAATGACTATTTAATTAGAGGATTCGTTGATGACAAATGTATGCTTGCATTCAATCTTTCTGAAACTACTTATATAATAATTAGGCCCATAGAGACTTCTAAGCAATGCAGGTGTAGTTATTAAAAATAAAAGCGGTGTTGTAAAACAAGTAACCAACCCCAAGTTTCTGGGTGTTTGGTTTAATGAAAACCTTTCGTGGAATGTGCATGTTTTGAATCTAGTAAAAGATTTGAATAAAACTGTAGGGTGTCTTTATAAAACCACTAACTTAACGCCCATTTGGTTCAAGACATCATTGTATTATGCCCTTTTTTTATTCTAAAATATTATATAAAAAAATGGGGAACCACTTAATTAGAGAATTTTAATAGGTTGCTTGTTCTACAAGGAAAAGCCCTCTGAGACATTGACGGCTATTATGGCAGACCTCGAGATCTGCCCACAGAACCCTCACTTAAATATACGCTGTTCTGCCCGCACATCAAATTGGTTACTTTCGGTTACTACAATATATTCACCATAACAGACTGCATGCCCCTGTATACCTGACAGACCTGCAGTAATATACCTTATGCGAACTTGTCCTCTCTCTCGGACTATGTGAAACAGAAATTAACGCATCAGGTACCATTTGTCATTACCGAAACTTCACTAGGTGGGGAATTCTGGAGGTCAACGTAGGTATTTCAAAAGCGTATAAGAACATATTTGATTGAACATCCTGTATAGCTGCGTTGATTGTGCTTGCTGTAGTTAAGTTTTCGTTTTTTCGGAATAGGTAATCTTGTCAATGTATAAAAATTCCGTTGCATGCAATTTATGTTATTACTGCTTGTGCACTGTTATTTTCTGTGTAAAACCATATATGTATTACTGCTTTCTTTCGATTCTGTTAGGGCGCGTATCGATATCGCTTCATATATTTAATTCATGCGTGTGTGTGTTGAATACACACTAGAGGTGTGTGCTGCTGTCTGTATAAGGGAGCCAGGGCCTAGTCAGGCCAACCTCCTTTTGCCTTGCCCGGCCCTTTCTTTTCTGAAAGAAATAAACACCAATTCAATTAAATTCAGAACAGCAGACTGCAGCGTGAAGAATTAATTACGCAGGATTTTGTACCAGCAGTTTCGGTTTCGGTCGCATATTGACGTTACGGTTGACCTGCCAACCTATACTGCCACATTCCTGACGACGTCGGCGTCGCCGACGAGCACTGGTTGTCCTTTTGAACAACCATTGGGTTCAGTCACATCCCAATACTTGGGTCTAGTGCACCTAGACGTATCTCGATGCGGATGAAAATCCCGAGCGGCTCCTCGAACAACATTCAAAAACTTTAGCGATCACTGCGCCACCCGCATTGGAGAAATGCGTAAGCATGACGTCTCACCTTATGTCGTCACACAAAGACGTCGACGTAACACTTCCACACTTTTCACGTCAACTGAGACTCGTGGCCGGAAGTCGAGACCCTCAAACCGGAAGTCGATCACTTATCGATCACTTATCAATCACTTTTCGATCAGTTGTCGATCACTTATCGATCACTTATTCATACCTTATTGATACCTTATCGATACCACAATTAATTGTCTTACTTAATCAAGTTCCATCTGTTGCACATCTGAGGTTTCAAACTACGCCCCGCCGCGGTGGCTCAGTGGTTATGGTGCTCGGCTGCTGACCCGAAAGACGCGGGTTCGATCCCGGCCGCGGCGGTTGAATTTCTTTGGAGGAGAAATTCCAGAGGCCCGTGTATTGTGCGATGTCAGTGCACGTTAAAGAACCCCAGGTGGTCCAAATTTCCGGAGCCCTTCACTACGGCGTCTCTCATAGCCTTAGTCGCTTTGGGACGTTAAACCCACGCTTCGTTTCAAATTTGGCGCCACGTGTTGGCTCCGCCCACACTCCAGGTCACGTGGTGCCAAACTTCCGGCATTTTCAAATTTGGAGCTACTTTTGCTCTGGCCCCGCCAATTTTTTGGACATTTTTTGCTCTAATTATTACCTAATAACCCACCTCAAACCCGCGATTTCCCACACGAGATTTTTTGGTGCTCTATCCGATGGTACCATTCTTTTTCGCATAAACTCATTCGTTCGGACGTAATCGTGCGGACAAGCTCGTGATGACACGAAACCGCAAACATAGCCATACAATAATTGCACGCATTAAAAATAAACTAAATTATGCTCTGCTCATCGTCCGTGATTTAAACTTTCTATAAGCCATCTCCTTACGCCCATGAGGCAAACGTATCTTTTGTCTGTGTTCGAAATTTTGTGTCTGCTGGCATTCACTGTTTTCGCCGCGGGGCCTACGCGCCTCTCTTCTTCCTCCATAAAAAAAACAGCATCCAGCCGCATCTTTTGTGACAGCCTTGACGGCTTCATGGAACTATCTCATCAAAAAGCGAGCACTTCGGCATCTAACCTTCTCGTTGTTTTTTTCCTTTTTTCGCCTAGGTATTAAACCATGACCTGCATAACGCATCACACTAATAATTTTTTTAAAGCATTGAAGGGGTGGCTGTATGAAACTAGATTGTGCCCAGACTAGTTAAAAGGTTGCAGTTAGGTTATAAGGCTTTCTAAGCACAACTCTTCCGACGTTGTGGGCTTTGCGGTGAGAGGCGACTTCTCGTATAGCTTTCTGCGAGGCAAAATATTCCGGAGGAAGTGCAGTCCTGCCAATAAACCGAGTGTCTACAGTGCTCAGACAAAAATACCACCGCTCCAAGGAGACACTCATATTGTTGTTTTGGCTCTTCGCTGCCACCGACTGCACCTATACTCATTTTACTGCGCAGGAAAAGAACAACGTCTAGTGTATGAAAAGACAAAGCAGAGTTATGAGGCCGATCATGCGTGTACTATCGCAATAGATATACCTCGAGATGGCTGGTAAGCAAAGCTCATCAGCCACCTTTAATGTGAACGGTATGCGATGCAGCGTTCACCTTCATCAATTAACAAGGGGGCTAAAAATACCCAAGCATTCGCTGAGCACACACAATCTTTGGCGTGAACGTTTTCCCTCCAAAATAAGGTGAAGTAAAGGGAGGAGAGAACTAACTTCGAAATTATTGCTCAAGGGATGAAAATTTTAGCTTTTTCATGTACTTGTTCCAGCGCTGTTCCTGGCACTGTAATGAAGATAAAAACCACCAAGAATAACGACTGCCTTGTAAGGTGCAACGTAAAGTTCAAGGCGAGCCTGTTAGTGACGATCACGGTTTAAAAGAACGCAAATGAAAGTAAAGATTTGTTATTGCGTTACATAATGCTGAATCACTTGCAGCCAGCGGCATTCTGACGCATTGCGCGCACAGCAACACAAGTCACATTGAAGAACAAGCGGAATTAAATTGGAGCTTCAGGTGGTTTAGATGTACCGATCTAAACAGGAAGACAATCACTTAACTGCCGCCGCGGTGGTTCAGTCGTTATGGTGCTCGGCTGCTGACCCGAAATACGCGGATGCGATCCTGGCTGCGGCGCTCACATTCCGAAGGAGGCGAAATGCTAGAGGCCCGTGTATTGTGCAATGTCAGTCAGTGCACGTTAAAGAATCCCAGGTGGTCGAAATTATTCTCAGCCCTCCACTACGGCGTCCCATATCGACTGAGTCGCTTTAGGACGTTAAACCCCATAGAACCAAACCAACATCTTAACTTTTCATATAAAAATATTTTCACTGCAGATTCTTTCGGCTCGCAGAAAAAAGACCGGAGGGAGAGACTTTTTGGGGAAGGGGGCGTTGAGTTTGAGAGTGCCTCAAACTTCAAAGTGCCTTCAAGAGTGCCGTGCTCAAGATGAACCTTGGAAGGGGTAGGTAGACTGATATAGTGAGATCAGACCAACAAAAATATATATATACTTCATACTGGCGCCGGTAAATCGCTGTGCCAAATATCTTATACGCATGGTGTAAAGAAAGACGATACTGACGCTCTCAAGCACGTTCTACGTGGCGGTTGATACTTCGTTCAGACATGCGCTGAAACAGTACTGATTGAAACACTATATTCAGGTATGCCGTAACTGAAGATGCCAGTTTTATCCACTACAAATGCGCTAATACACCATTCGATTGCGCTAAAACACAATTCGAAGACCATTCGACTAGGGGAGATATTTGCTTTGTGCTCGAAGCCTTTCCACAAGCACCGAAGAGAGAAAAAATGCTAATATCCTGATTTCAAACATTTATATCAGTTGCAAGCATTCAGTCCGTGTTACTGCGTTGCCGTTACAGTGCCCAGTATTATGTCCCTCAAGTTTATCTTCGTTGAAGTGAGAAAATTTTTATTCTAATGCAATCTACGGCTGCCGAATAGCGAGGTTCCCCTGGGTGGTCACATCTGCATAGCTTCGAGACCTTTTCATCTGCAGCCTGTAAGAAAGAGTGCGGTACGGGGGACAAGATTTAAAGGAAGTGTGTATGGAACACAATGGCTGCCAAAAGCATGTTAGTTTTCGTCTCCCGGGCTCGGCTCTCTGCTTCGGCACCTGCCTATCCGCAAAATGTTTCCAACGCTTTGTGGTCTCCTCTTAGACAGGCTGACAGCTGCCCGCTGCAACTTCACCACGCAGTGGAAAGCAGGTGACGAGCTGCGATGTCCGGATCGGGACGATAGCGGCAGCTATGGGTCGTTTCAGGTGCTTTTGGTAGTGCTGGTTCTGGGGCCAACTTCAAGCAACTTCTAGCTAATAAGCTTTTGCTAAGGGCAGAAAGCACAGCGCATTATGCTTAAAGTCGCCCCGTCTTGCTAGGCCGGTGCTTTTAATAGCGCAGATACAACGCGATAATAGGCTTCCTCTCCAGACAATGCCGCTTGAATGCTTCAGTCGTGAAAGGGCTTTCAGGGCAACACGCTCCAAGTTTCTAACAAGGATATCCGTTGCCAGACCCACGCATCACGTCGTTGCGTAAACACAAAGAGTCTCATTGTCACAGTCGACAGCGTGCGTGTTTTCAGGGCAAGTGCTTGAGCGGTACAATCTCGCCTCGCTGAGACCCAATTAAAACAGGTTGCTCGCACAGGTATCCGGCACAAAAGATGGATGAACACTGTCGCAGGTTAAAAGAGTTCAAAGCGTGACAACGTTTTGCTCTCACTCGGCCGAGGACGGTGTACTCGGATTGTAATCGAGGGAGGATGACCAGGAAAAAAATAAAACTGCCTTTAACTATTCCGGCTTGTCGGAAATTGGTGCATTTGACCTAAACTGGATGGTCTAACTCGCTTTTGTTTCTGTAGGACCCCGAACTTTTTTTGACACATTCACAACATATGAACGACTTGTGGCGTTACATGAATCTGCTCAAATTCCTACCTGCTCCAAAGCTCCAGGCATAAGTAAATACAAGATATGGCTGGTCTTTTCCGTGTATGCATGTTTGCACTGGCTCATTTTGCTGTTCTTTTCTTCTGCTCCGTTTTAATTGAAATATCGTGCATTAGAAAGATCAGCAGATGGCATACCTTGGTTACTCTAAGGTACAGTCGGGGACAAAAGTCTCCGGACCACGTGTTCCTCTAACGAAGCCGATAGCTCTGCTATTAGTCGGCGGCTGGAGGCTATACTTGTGGAGGTAAAAGTTAAATTTTTATTCTTTCATCTCCACAAGTGTTGTCTCCAGCCGCTGTCTGATAGTAGAGCTATAAGCTTCGTTTGAGGAACACGTGGTCCGGAGACTTTTGTCCCCGACTGTACGCCACGCCGCCGCGGTGGCTCAGTGGCTATGGTGCTCGGCTGCTGACCCGAAAGACGCGGGTTCGATCCCGGCCGCGGCGGCTGGAATTTCTTTGGAGGAGAAATTCTAGAGGCCCGTGTACTGTGCGATGTCAGTGCACGTTAAAGAACCCCAGGTGGTCGAAATTTCCGGAGCCCTTCACTACGGCGTCTCTCATAGCCTCAGTCGCTTTGGGACGTTAAACCCCATAAACTAACTAACTATCTAAGGTACGCCACAACCAAGCTAGATTTTTCCAAGCCGAATCTCGCCAGCCGGAGGCATCCGATGGGCCGTCGCATGTATTACAGCCGCTGTTAGCTGCTGTAATCCCTGAGGCGAAAGCCTATTCATTTTCGGCAGCGTTGAAATGAATCTTTATTCACCTTTGTCTCGGCCTGTAAGGCTTCACGTGTTTGATGCTGAAGGACAGGGAACGAAATTAGGAATAATTCTGCGCACAACAGCTTACCAGCGAAAGTGCTTCCAGCCACTCAGTGGCACCGTGGCTGCGGTATAAACAAAACAAGCCCGCAGTGAAGGCGGAGAATTACCACTGAATTTGGCCTCCGACCTCGAGCCTTGCCACAAACATTGCAGGTAAATATTTATCCGCCACCACTGGGAACGCCCCGTAATGATAAGTCAGGTCACCTAAAACCATGTCTCACAAAGCGTTGACTGTGCGCAGACAATGAGCAAGAAACAGAAGGAGATGGTGCGAGCGCACTATTACCTCACAGGTGGCAGCCACGAGGAGGCAGGAACAAAGGCTCACGGCAAGGAGGAAAAATCACGTCAGCGGCTTTCCGCATTATACCTTTCGGGGCAGTGTCCGCCGTGAGTCTTCAAGTAACACTCCTCCCTGTGCGGCGTGACATACACGCCATCTCGCGACTGGGCGTCTCTATTATTTAAGCCGCGCTTTAGATTTGCCGCCCGCTCTTTAGGCACCCCGAGAGCCTTTACCAACCACGGCCTCGCATTCATTCAAGCCCGAGGCGTGGTCGCCGCGCGGCCACCGCGGCTGTCACAGAAGCAGGAAACGGAGTCGTCGGCCACTTCGTAATACCCCTCCATCCGCGCTCTGTCCCCGCGACCGCGCTGACGACGGCGACAGCCTGCCTGCTCGGCTATTGCCCGCCGCTTCACTCTCGTGAGCCACGGAAACGCGGGCACGGCTGCGAAGCGTTGCCAGCGCTTCGCGCTCCTTGGAGCGAGCAGGCACGCGCGCTTGCTCGCCCGAGAGGGAGCGGAGTCGAGCGCCGCGAGCCGAAACAATCAGCAGCGAACGCTGCCCGCGAGACCTGTGCGGAAGAACAGCGCGGTGACAGGCGGCACTTCGGCGCGGGACGTCAAGCGGGGACCGTCGCGTCGGCGCGTCCCCGCAAGAAGACGCCATTGTTCGTGGCACGGCGGACGGCGTACGCCCGCGTGCCCCCAACACCGGCCCGCGATGCCTCGTCGATGCGTTTGCCAGCACTTTTGCGGTTAGGATGAGATTAGCCGCAGCTATGCGACACTTCTTCGCGATCGCTCGTGGCCTGCCACGCTAGGTTCGTGAAGACTGCGCACATTTAACCTGCAACATCCTGGTCAGGGCGCGACCCATTTTTAGACCGAAAGCTCCGCTTCACGACCAAGGCTACAAAAGCCGTTTCACCTCTGCAACTTGACCTTCAATTGACCTTGTGAGCCTAAATAAAGTAAATAAATAAATAAAATAAACATTGCCTCGACTGGATTTCGAACCCACGGCGACACGAACAGATCAACTTAGCTTGCACGAGAGCACAAAAAAAAAATGCTATCGCTACAGCTGATCACGGCTCGTGTTAATTTGCAACACATTGTCGCACTGTGCATTGCTCGTCGTCGTATTCATAGACTAATACTGCTACCGAACTAATATCATCGCCACACGTCCGACGACCCAGCAAAGCAAAACAATGAGCCAACCAGGCTAGACACATGCTTTCGCACGTCTGCTCAGTTTAAGTGCGTTGAAACCTTACCACTTTTCTTTTTTTTGCTTTCTAACGGCTACGCACTCATGCGATACTCGACGTCATAAAAACCGGATAGTTGAGTTGAAAAAAAGAAAGAGAATTTGGATCAGGCTTTTGCGTTGTTGTTGCCTAAATTCGCCCTCTGATAGAAGTTAAAGAAAAAGCTACAGGCTCGTTTCGTTATCTTGCTTTTTCGTACTTGAGAGCACTCCCACTTTATGTGTTCATTTTTATTATCCTAAACCACACATTCCATCAGTATGACCGCACATCAGTCTTGCCAAATCAGGTAAAGTTATAAGCCGGCCTGAAGCCTCTTCAGGGCCGTTGATTTGAGCGAGTCAGTTCACACCACCGATGAAGCAAGTTCACAAGTTTATAAAACTATCCCGCCCGACTAGCTGCGCTTCTTTCCTGGAAATCAACACTGAGTCACATCTCCGCGGGCACACAATCCACGAGGCACTGGTGAAGGACATTTATCTCCTGTTCTGACCCTGAGAACAAATAGTCACGTAATCTGTTTTTTTTTCCTTCCACAGCGGACAAAAACAAAAAAAAAAGACAGCTCGTTTCGGCCGCAGTCCATTTGCTAACTACCGGCGTAGTCGGATAGGAGACGCGGTCAGAAAGGAAGGTCTTTTAAGCATGTTAAATGAAGAGGGATATCTATCTTGGTTGTGCGATACGCTGCATAATTACATCCATTTGCTGCTGTCACGGGAGACAGTGCGCCATAGAACAGTGACTTTCTTCTCGCGACTAATGACGCCAACAGCGGCAATCGCGAGATGGCGCCTGCTGGCCCTGGCCGCTGCACGGCCTCCGGACGCCCGTTTTAGATAGCTTCACGACGAGCTCGGTTTCGTGTTGCGCGTAAAAATCAGCTGGGTGAGCCGCCGTGCTCGCTTTTCCTTCGCTCACAGTACAAGGAAGACAGCGGATAGACTGTGGGTACCTCACTTTGCGATTGTCTTTACTATGTACTATACGCCAGAATGTTTAACGACATTTCTGCGGAGTTGCCAAGGGTGTAAAATTTTAATGTTCTTCCACTGCTGGTATATTGGGCTTCCTTTGTACAAGCTTTGTACAAGCCATTCAGTAGTCGCAATTTAGGAGGTACAACGGCGACCATATGTAATGCGTTCGATGGACACCACCGCCACGTACGCATGTATCTCGAAGCGCGATTGAGGTGTCCACTGACCCAGGAAGCCAGTTATGCGCCTTTCCTTTCCTCAAACCCAACGAAGCCTAAAAAATGTGTGGTTTTTGAGGGAAGAAAATGGCGCAGTAACTGTCTCACTACTACATGGACATCTCAACCGCGCCGCAAGGGAAGGAAGGTGGGAGTGAAAGAAGAAGGAGAGAAAGAGGTGCCGTAGTGAAGGGCTCTGGAAAATTTCGACCACTTGGGGATCTTTAACGGGCATTGACATCGGACAGCACACGGGCGCCTTTTGCGTTCCGCCTCCATCGAAACGCGGCCGCCGTGGTCGGGTTCGAACCCGAACCTAAGCCCTCCGTCGGTTTTGAGAAAAAGAAAGGCGCATAACTGCCTCAATTTGAAGGTGGACACCACCACTACCTCAAAGCGCCATTGAAGTGTCCACTGACCCAGGGAGCCAGTTATATGCCTTTGCTTTCCTTCTTCCATACATGACTCTGAAAGCGTCCCTGCGTCTTGCACACTTCTTCGGTCTGATAGGGACAGCCGTGCTGGTAGTGCTGCTACTGCCATTAAGCAAGACCTTCACTTCACGGAAGAGGAAGGAGTAGAATGCTACGGAAGTGTTTGGGTCACGATTACATTGGGTGGCACGGTAGTACTAGTCGGCGGCATTTATACGTACCCGAACGCATCTGATGTCTGATGAATATCTCTTTAAACTACCCGACTATTTGGATCCTAAAATGAAAGAACGCAGTAAACTTATATTAACTAGAGATTTCAAATTACCAGGATTTGACTGGACCACCCTAACTCCTGGAAGCAAGGAAGTGACTAACTGATAACTGCTTTTAAACTTAATGTTCAGTTTTTCCCTGCTACAGCTTATTACACTGTCGACGCGCATCCAGAGTGATACCAGCTAAGTGCTCGATCTTGTTTTCGTTTGTATCTGGCACGTTAACCCCGGGACTAAGCATCGAAGAAGGTATATCTGACCTTCTGATTTTTCTCATCTCTCTCACCTTTATATTCCCTCATCCCTTTCCCCCCGTGCAGGTAGCAAACTGGTTTCATCTACCGGTTTACCTCCTCGCATTTCCTCGTCCTCCTCCTCCTACTTGCATTAACATTTTCTCAGATAATACAGCAGCATACCAGAGGCCACATTGAGCAGGCACATATTGTAACGAAGGATTATGTCGAGCTGTTGACGTGAGCGTCATCGATTACATAGAATTAATGTTTATTTATTTATTTTTTTATTTATTGATACTGTTAGCCCTTTTTGGGCCGATACAGGGTGGGAATTCAATGACTTTTTTTATATATACAACACAAACACAGTGCAGTAAATACGACATAAGTGCACAATTCAAGCCAGCGCCAGTTTTCTATATACACAATTTTCTTCATGGATACACTTCCAGTCAGCTCGCCGTACAAGAACACAATGGTAGAAAGGTAACATCAAAAATTGGGGTTACAGGGCTATCAAAGGTGCTACATTTCAGGTTACAGCGCACTTCGTAAATAAAAATAACAATAAAGGGGAGGAAGGGGTATCTGTCTGACTGCTATACTGTTAATGTATCAGCAACGAAGTGGTGGAGGATAGAGTGTTCAAATTGCTCAAGGGAATTGATTTCTATTATGTCGTATGGTATGGAATTCCAAAGTTCAATTGTTCTTGGAAAAAACGAAAACTTAAACGTATCTATTCTTACCTGTAGAGGAAGGAACTGCCTAGGATGGCTACCGCGTACTGGACGTGATGATCGTGTTTGAAGGTACCGTTCTGTGTTGAAATTGAATTGGCCTTTACTTATTAGATACATGAACTTTAGTCTGGCTATTTGTCGTCGTTGGGAAAGTTGCGGCAAGTTCAATTTATCTAGCATTTCCGTTACTGATTCTGTCGACCTGTATTTTGAGAGTATGAACCTTGCAGCCCGTCGCTGAACCTTTTCAATTTTATCTATTTGTTTTTTTCTAAAAGGATTCCATACAACACTTGCATATTCTAACTTGGGGCGTACTAAAGTCACGTATGCGGTGAGTCGGACATCTGCTGGTGCAAGTCGAAGCTTGCGTTTCAAATACCACAGTTTTTTTCTCAGCTGATGCACATATGTTATTTACATGCAATTTCCAATTCAAATCCTCACATATGGTCACGCCTAAATATTTGAAATGCCTGACACGTGTTACAGGCTTGCCGTCTATCTGGTAGTCAAAAGGGAAAATATTTTTAGTGTTCCTAGTTATCCTTGCAAAAACAGTTTTATCATGATTTAATTTCATTTTCCATCTGGTACACCACTCTTGTATACTGTTCAAACCCTGGTTCAACAATACCTGGTCTTCTTGACTTGAAATTGTTGAATAAATGAGGCAATCGTCTGCAAATAGACGGACTGTAATTTTTGTGTTCAGACTTTCGACAATGTCGTTAATATAACTTAAGAATAAAACCGGACCCAGAACAGATCCCTGGGGAACTCCCGAAGTGACTGGCAACATACAAGATTTTGTGCCACGTACTTCTACGAACTGCGTTCTTTCTGCCAGGTAAGACTTTATCCACATAACAATGTTTTTGTTAACGCCAAGATAACAAAGTTTTGTGAGCAGCTCAGAATGCGCGACCCGGTCAAACGCTTTCGACAAGTCTAAGCATATAGCGTCAATCTGGCTTCTATTGTCAATCGCGTATGCGAAATCATGAATTGCTTCAGTGAGCTGCGTAACTGTTGACAGGCGTTGTCTGAAGCCATGCTGATTTGCAGTGAAGATATCAGAATTCTCGAAGTAGTGAAACATACTTTTTGATAAGATATGCTCCAGGATTTTACAACATGTGCAAGTTATTGAAATCGGCCTATAATTTCCAACATTGTATTTGCTCCCAGATTTGTGGATTGGGACAACTCTTGCGCGTAACCAGTCGGCAGGCAAACTGTGCTGTTCTAGAGATGCTTGAAAGATGACAACAAGGTACTTCGCGATCCATTCCGCATAGAGTTTAAAAAATTCGTTAGGAATGCCATCTGGACCAGCTGACTTTTTGGTGTCTAAATTCAGTAAAAGTGAAAGAATTCCTTCTACGGAAAAAATAACGTCTTCCATAGTCACATGTCTTTCAACATCAAGTTCATTCAAGTTTACAGTCAATGTTTGTGGTCGGTCGAATACGGAATGGAAAAATGTATTACACTTATGGGCTATAGCACACGGATCACTAATCACGCATCCATCATCTAAAATATAATCAATTGTTTCTTTTGACGGAGCAAGATGACGCCAAAACCGCTGCGGTGCTTGCTTCATAAAGTTTGTTAGTGTATTGCAGTAATAATTTTCTTTTGCACTCTTTAACTTCTCCTCAAGAATCCCGGACAATGATGATATCTCAGCGTTATTTCTGAATTTGTTTCGCCTCCTACGTCTAATTCTTCGCTTGAGCTGAATGATTTCTCTGGTTACCCAAGGGTTACTTTTCCTAACTCTCTTTATTTTTTTCGGAATGAAGTTTTCTATGCTATAACTAACTATATTCTTAAATTCTTCCCACAGTGCATTAACGTCATAAGCTCCGTCAAAACGGTACAGTGACATTTCTAAATAATCCAGAATGCTGACATCATCAGCTCTCAAGAAATCTCTAATGTACACAATTTCTCTCTTTCTTTCCTTCCGTGGTAAGACGTTTTTCACACAAAGCGATATGAGCCTGTGATCGGACAGCCCATCAGAAACACAAACATCATAATTAGAAATCCTACTATCCACAAATATCAAGTCAAGCAATGACTGTGTGTTTGATCCAATGCGGGTAGCTTGATGTACTACTTGCTTTAAATCACGATTAAATGCAATGTCTAGCAATACCTCGGCATGTTTAGCATCTGTAGTACCCACGTCATAATCGTTCCAACAAATATTAGGGAGATTAAAGTCTCCTGCGATAATCATGTGCGTGTTTGGTTTAACTCTGTCACAAAGAAAATCTTTAATTGATTGTAGGAACTGCAGTGGGGAACTGGGAGGCCTGTACACTGCTCCAAGTATACAAGGCACATCATAAAGGTTGAATTTGCACCAGATACTTTCATTATCAGGGCTCCCTTCCATCACTACGAGATCAACGTCATCCTTGAAAATAACGGCGACGCCCCCACCGCGTGAGTCACGATCTTTCCGAACCATTTTGTAAGTGGGTGGAATTATCTCGCAGTCCCGGATTTCCGGGCGCAACCAGGTTTCTGTCACGACCACTATCTGGGGATCGTATTGCATCAGCAAGTGTTCTAGCTCAGTTGTTTTATTTACGAGGCTTCGCGCGTTGACATTAATCAGAATAAAATAACCACTTTCGTTTCGAATTTGTCATTCAGGCTTTCCGTCGTTCTTTAGTTGTTTTCTTTTTAGTTTGATTCTGCATGACTTCACGTCATCCCAGTAAAATGTGTCGTCACCAATCATCAGCTTATCATACACAAGCCGCACCTTTGCACCTGCATCCTTTTCCTGTTTAGCGCTTTCCCAGAGATTTTTCCGTTTCCGTAGCGTGCTTGCAGAAAAGTCGTCCGAAACTGACATACCCGTATCCTTCAGTTTTTTACAGTTCTTGAATATCTGGATTTTTTCGTTGTAATCAAAGAACCTTACTATGACTGGTCTTATTTTATTTTCATGCTTCTTCCCTAGTCTATAGATTCTTTCCACGGTGCTAACCTCGACACCAAGGCGTTCGTGAAATACTTCCTCCAGTACTTTTTTCTTGACGTCATCATTCGTCTCATTGATTTCTTCCTCAATGCCGAACACAATGAGATTATTTCGTCGGCTGCGGTCTTCTAGCTCCGTTATTTTTTCTTGTTGGGACCGTTTGTTACTCTCTATACCTTGCAGCATTTCTTCAAGTTTCTTTATTCTTTCTTCCTGCATTTGTACTCGACCCATTGTAGTTTCCAAATCCAATATTTTACTACTCATGGCGTCCAGGCGGTCTGAGAACGAAGTCTGCGTGGCTCTGATTTCTCTGATATCTTCCCTTATTACCTTCTGCCCTGCCAAAAGTTCGCGCAGCATAGATTCAACTCCGTCAGGCCCGGGGTTGAGTTCGACATCACCGCAAAGCAATAACTTCAGTGCACAAAAGCAGTTGGAAGCAATATGCAGTAACATATCTGGGCTCGGCACAACCACAAGAAACCTTTCATCATTTCTGTATGACAAAACATCACCAACCTGGACAGAAAATAGGAATTTCTCGGTTGGCGACATGATCCCCGTGGTCCCGCCGAGCCCACTGAAGAAGTAGCGTTGAGGCCTGTCTTTTATACGCCTTGCTGTCGACGTCACTGAAGATGGGAAATCAAGGAGAAGGGCACTGCGCATGTCCGTGAGTGATAAACGGCAGCGTTCGTCACTGGGGCCGTCTTTGCTGTCATGCTTGCTGGGGAGGCCACACGTGCTTGAAGTTGATAGATCGGCGAGGGCGAACAGGGTAACCTGGACAGAAAATAGGAATTTCTCGGTTGGCGACATGATCCCCGTGGTCCCGCCGAGCCCACTCTTGGACGGTTATATGGCACAAAGCTCTACGACTATTAATGATTTATGGCTAGAGTTCAAGGAAATGATAAAATATTGCGAAGAGCACTTTATTGCCACCAAGTCGAAAACAGTACAACGTAAAACTTCATGAATTACCCGTAATTTAATTCACCTAAAGTGAAGGCTGCAGAGAATGCGTAGAAGTAAAAAATCATCTGCGGAAATATGCGAACTTTCACATATCCTCAGAAAGAAAGTGAAAGATGCAGAAAGAATATTTTTTTTTTTTTTGCAAGCACTCACTCAAATTTTATGACTACGAAACCACAGAAGTTTTCGCGGTATTTATCAAAATCTGATGGTGCTATCTCGAAAATAGGAACTGACGACCGTATCACTGAAAATCAGCGAGCGATTGCAAACTACTTCAATTCGTACTTTCAATCGGTCTTTACACGTGCAACTCCGGTGCATATAGCCCTGCACAGCCCACCACCACCCACAAGGCCGAATAGTGATAATGCAAACAGGCATCCTAAACTTGCTCTTGCCAATCGACATGAAAAAATCCCCTGTCCGTGACGGTATTTCAGGCGTATTTATGATGCGCTACGTGGTAAATATAGTACCTTTTTTGTGTGCAATATTTACTGAGTTGCTTAACACAGGTACCGTGCCACAAGAATGGCTCAATACGAGGTTCTACCTATCCATAAGGGTGGCCACAAACTGCTGGTAAATTCATACCGACCAATATCATTAATTAGTTCCTGTTGCAAGGTAATGGATCACATGCGTGATCCATTACCTTGGTAGATCTGTGGAAACAATTGAACACCATTTGATTATGAGGTGTTCAATTGTTTCCACAGATCTACCACACACTGCACATGTGTCATCTTCTTCGTTAAATTTCTTTTTGTAGCTGCGCGTTCTAAGACACCCTGACCTAGCTTCAAATAGTAGGGCACTGCCTCTTGAGTTATCATAGAAAAATTCTTTCCTGATCTGCCTTTTCCAGCATCGATATAGTTCTACACTATGTTTCTTTTCCATTGAATTCATCCAATTTTTAACTTCCGCGTTTTTAACCTGTCGTTTAATGCTCTTTCTTTCTCCGTCCTCATGACCTGCATACTTACTGGTTAGTTTTCTAGTTCTTTTCCGCCACTGTGAGTCAACGCTCTTTCTGTATAAATATTTAAATACCTTAGCTGCCCACCTGTTATCGTCCAATTTCCTCAGGCGTTCTTCATATAGTATTTTACTCTTAGCTTCCCGTGCTTCGAACGATGCCCAGCCCATATCCCCTTGTACTGCCTCGTTTGTTGTTTTGCCGTGGGCACCTAGTGCTAATCTTCCAACAGCTCTCTGATTTACGTCTAATCTCGACTGAACTTCTGCCCTTAAGCACAGAACCGCATTGCCGAAAGTAAGTCCCGGCACCATTACTCCTTTCCAAATACCTCTTAGTACTTCATATTTGTTGTACCCCCATAATGCCCTATGTTTCATTATCCCGGCGTCTCTTCGTCCTTTTGCCCTAAGAGCCTGTTCGTGCTTTTCCGTGTATATCTGCCCTTCGTTTAGCCATATCCCGAGGTATTTGTATGCGGCCACTTTGGGTATTTCGTGGCCTTGTATTGTAAGCACCTGGTCAGCTGTATCGTTAAAAACCATTACACCTGATTTAGTTGCGCTAAAACTGAATCCTAGAGCGTCTCCTTCGTCTCCACAGCAATTAACCAAAGTTTGTAAATCTTCCTGGCTATCTGCTAACAGTACAATATCGTCCGCATACATTAAACCCGGGAGTCGCTGCTCAACTACATTTCCGCCTAATCTGTACGACAGATTATAACCTAGATTACTTTCTTCTAGCCTTCTTTCCATATTTATCACGTAAAGCATGAACAGCAGCGGTGATAGAGGACAACCTTGCCTTAATCCTTTGTGCACCCCCACAGTTGTGGTACTTTTTTTCCCTTCCCATGTAATTTCAACTTCATTATCTCGGTAGATTTCCTGTAGAAAATCAATTACGTCATGACCGATACCTAAATCTTTCAATATGCTCCACAGGAGTTCCCTGTTCACGTTATCGTATGCACCGCTTATGTCCAGAAAGGCTAAAAACAGAGGTCTGTTTTCCGCCTTAGCTATTTCTATGCATTGGGTAAGCACGAACAGGCTATCATCTAAACGCCTACCCCTTCTGAACCCATTCTGAAGTTCTCCGAGTATCCGATTACCTTCTACCCATGCCTGCATTTTTAATTTCACCGCCTGCATGGCCAGCCTGTACATAACAGACGTTATCGTAATCGGACGGTAGGATTTGATGTTCATCTTATCTCATTTCCCTTTATAAATCAAATTCATTTTACTCTGTCTCCAGCTGTGCGGAATTTGATGATTTGTTATGACTGTCTCCAATGCTTTTATCAGCGCTTCCTTGCTTCTTGGGCCAAGTTCATTAATCAGCTTAATTGGAATTTCGTCTATCCCTGCGGATGTGGTTTTAGGAATATTCGCTTCCGCCTTTTCCCAGTTAAGACTAGTCAGTTCTAAGCTGTTCTCTATTGTGCTGTCCTGTGTTGCCGCCTCACTTGGGAAGATTACCCCATTATCGATGCTAATAGACGCAGCTATAAATGTTGTAATGTAGTTCACAGCATCGTCTCCCTCTAAACATTTTCCCTCAGCATCTATAATCTGTTCCTGCGTTCTTTTATTTGTTTTTCCCAACCAGCTTATATGATTCCAGAATTTTCTTGGCCCCCCTTTATTTGCCTCGCGAACTTCAGCCAGCCATTTATCAGAGGACTGCTTCATTTTAGCCTGGACTAGGGCCTGAACTTGCTCTTTCTTTTGTCGATAAGATTCCCATTTTTCGCCTATTTCCTCTTCAGATAACTGCGCCTTCTTTGCTTCTCTGTGTTCCCTTGAAGCCACCCGTCGTTGTTCGATGGTCTCCTTAATTTCCGTATTCCACCAGCTTCGTGGCTTCCTCTTTCCTCTCCAGCGGTTTACTCCTTTCATTTGTTTCATTTTTGTAGCGATGAGCAGTTCTAACTGATTATAATCCCACTTTGCCATGGGGCGTTTCTCGATTACTTCTTCTATTTCGGCTGATATTAGCGCTATTTGTTCGTCGTTTAATTTTACGTTGTCTTTTTGACTTCGCTGCATTTCTCTTTTGACTAGGGCTCCCAACTGTAGACTAATAAGTTTATGATCACTTCCTAGGCTCTACTTCCCCTCTTCGTCATTTCCATTATGGCGAGCTTGCTATAGATGCCCTGCGACATTAGACAGTAGTCAATGGTTGTTTGCCTGTTACGGGATTCCCACGCGATTTGTCCCTCACATTTAGTTTCTCTGTTGACAATAACTAGGTTGTGCCGCTCACACAAGTCTAGCATTAACTTCCCGTTACAATCTGTGTATCCATCCAGATCCTCGATGTGGCCGTTCATGTCTCCAAGCAAAATAATATCGACACCGTCTCCAATCTGCTTTATATCGTCATTGAGGCACTTAACTAGATCCTTGTTTTCTTGCCTGCATTTGTCCCCGGTCCCTAAATAAACTACCCCTAGCCATGTCCTTTTGCCAGCAATTGTACCTGATACCCAGACATGTTCTTTGCAAGTTGATTTTATTCTTTGCCAATTTGTTCCTTGATGTATCAGCATACCTACTCCTCCTCCCTTCTTCTCCGTTGTTGTTCTGTTGCACCCTTCCCAGATATAGCCATCGATTAAAGGTGGATCTTCTAGATCCCTCAGATGTGTCTCGCATAGAGCGTACACACCTACTGCTTCGTCCCTTAACTGCTGTTCTATTTCTAGCCATTTCGCTCTCTTTCTACCCCCTTGCATGTTTATGTAACTGATCCTGGCGTTAAATTTCTTTTTCGTAGTTTTCTTTCTGATCCTCCTAGTGGCCATTTTGTTGGGCTCAGCCGCCATTGTTTCATTTACTACATCGCTGCTACCTACCCCTACGCCCTGAGCCACCGTGGACCCTCTAAAAAAGCTACCGCTCGGCCTCCCAGGCGCCCGCCTATCTCTTCTCCTACCCTTCCACTGAAATGGATGCCATCTCGTCCAAAGTCTCTGCCCGAACCTGCTCTGTGCACTACCTTGTTAATGTCTACCACCTCAAAGCCTTTCTCGAGGCGTAACTGCCTTATCTCTCGATTAAGGCAAACTTAACTTAACCAAAAACTTAACGTGATTGGCGCCATCTGATGTCCATCTAAACAAAGTAGAAGTCACAGCAACTGACTTTTCTGTGCAGCCAGCTGAAGAAAGAGCGCGGCTATATACATGCTTTTGCGGATCATGTTCTAGCTCTTTCGTGATCTGCGTCTATCTTTGTACTGCGACTTCCCTCGAACTATTCGCCTTCTTTATATTCGTGCATTTCTTTTCTAAGAGCTAGCTAAGAGTGCAAAGTCTGCGGCTGGTTGACTGCGCCTCATAGACGTACTTAGGTAACGAAAATTACATAAAGATGCATGCAGATGGTTACTCTCGCTGCCGTTTGTACTGTGTTCTTTTTTTGTTTACCTGTGCAACGAATGCACTGTATACGCCTGTACATCTGCATACAACAGGCGTTCGGCTGTGTCTACGTTTTCTTACAGGCTATATACGCACGATTCTCGCCGTCCCAAACGCTCCCGTATCTGGTACTCTGCAGCGTATCTGAGGGCAGACTTCCACGCTCGGTACCATCAGAAATAATAAGACCAACGTAGTACTCTATCGCTACATGCGCCTCAAGGGGCTAGAGAAGAGCAGGCAAGTCCTATTTCTTTTGCTACGGATTGCGGAACGTTGTAGCACAAAGGTAGTACATTATAGAGCAGTATTTCAATTGTGGAGTGTTTCCGAAAAGTTAAGTCTTTGGCGAGCTTCGGCGCTTTGGTACCACACGTGTATTGAAGAAGCCCATGCACATCTTGCATAGAATGATCAGTAATTGCGTTGGAGCATGCTCTGAGTGTCAGGTACTAACATTCTACGCAGTGAACACAGTACACGTGCATTCAGAACTGAATTAACAGGCTTTTAATTTCTATAGTCTAACTACAAATGACTAGTAAGTCGTATATGGTCGCTGGAACAGGCAACAAAATATTTCTGCGGCATTTGTTTACCATTTTAGCCCTGATTTTGCATCTGAGCTTCGGCATATATATGCAATAACTAGCAGTTTATGCGACAGGAGCTTGAGGGAGCCTCCTCTGAACACATGCGGAGTTCGCTGAGTGACGTAGCGGCCGATGGTATGGTATGGTATGGTATGGTATGGTATGGTATGGTATGGTATGGTATGGTATGGTATGGTATGGTATGGTATGGTATGGTATGGTATGGTATGGCATGGTATGGTATGGGAGTGGTTAGCGTCCTAAAGCTGCGCGTAGGCTATGACAGACAGCGTGTAGTGGAAGGCTCTGGATTAATTGCAATTGCCTTGGGTTCTTTAACATGCACTCACAACGCACAGCATTTCGCCTGCACTGAAAAGCGTACGTCGCGACCGGGATTCGATCCCACAACCTTGGGCTGAGCAGCCTAACGCCATAGCCACTGAACCACTACAGCGGGTACATCGCGGTCGAATATCGGCAGTGTCTTCGTCTGTTTTTTGCAGCCACGGCTGCGCACACCCACCTCCCCGATGACAGAAAGATACAAGTCGATAAAGTCCTTAGCACGTGGTAATTGCAGCCAACGATTCTTCACAAAAAACGACAACATAGCTGCGGCATATGCAGAGGCACTCTGCGCACTATTTACACGCCGACGCTTCCTACTCCCAGCCGACCTACACACTCCTACGGCGAGAGACCGACAGATCGCCTCCCCCTGGTTGCCAACCCACCTGAACGCCTCCGTTTTTGATGGCACCTGTCTTACATTTCCGCTTATTTCTTAGCAGTTTCGGGTTGCAGCCAACCCCTTAAACCCTCTTACCCACAGCGTACGCGGAGAACGGAATTGTCCAATACAAAAGCCAAACGAGGAAGTTAAAAAAAATTGTCCTAGTGCGGAGATGCACAAACTCACCATTGGTAGTCCGCTTTTGCGATACGCAGACGCTGAGCCGCATTTCGGAAGTGGTCCACCTGTAAGTTTTTTTTTTCCTTAATTGCACAACCATAAAAAGCCCGCCTCCGAAATCCCGGCTATACGAAATCTATATTGAAAGTTTGAGAGCACAGAGCCGTAATAGTGTGGACGTATACACGATAAATGCTGCGCACGCGCTGTTGACGGACGTCAAGCCCGGTGGGTAGCGCACCTAATACTACGGCGCGTGAGCGTAGTATGTTAATCTCGTGTGTATATATATATATATATATATATATATATATATATATATATATATATGTGCATGTGTGTATATATACATACACACGTTTATGCTGATACGTCTCCACTATGCTATACTTTCTAATGACTGCAGTCATTACATGATGTTAATTGTCTGGTTTAACTTCTGAGCGCCGTACTGTCCTATTTGAGAGGGCTTTCTCTTTTGTCTTTTGTAAAGTAGAAGCAAAATCACTTTGTGATTTATTGACAAGCTTCCTAAGCCTTGATGACGTGGACTCCAGGCAGCACTTGGGCTTTTCCGTTCGGCACATCTCTGACGAGCAGAATCCCGCCCACAAATCTCTCATGATCCGGGGAGTGAAAAAAAAAGAAGAATCTGCGCAGGGTCACCTTCCTTCCCTCCCGGCAGCACGCGTTGAGAGAGTGCACCCAGTGAAGGCGACAGCGCCATTGTCTAACTCAACTGGCGAGCAAACATGAGTCAGCGCCACAACAGAGCGGCGGCCAAGTGGACGCAGGCAGCGTGAGCGCGCCATTCAGACGAGCCGCGTCCAACACGGGCTCTGGCACTGTGGAGCAAGCGTTGCACTCGTTAGCCCCGCAGAGCCCTAATGGGAAGCGCCGACCCTCCTCTCGCCCGTATAAACTCGCCGCACGAGATGCACGCGCATCGTCACGTAGGTACCAGTGTAGGGACCTTCTATTCAGGTGTCCCTAACACGATTGTCTCGATAATGGCCAGCCCCCCTTTGTTCCTGGTCAGTGATAACCAGCGACGAAAAACGGTCGCCGGCGCGCTTCCGGAGGAGCGCGCGGCTGAATCGCGTGAGCGGAACGGCCCCGCCGCTCTCAATGGCTGCATGCGCGCGGCGGCCCGGCCAGAAGTTGCACGCGCCGCCAGCCGCGCTAATAGCGCGCGCGCCGCCATGTCAGCCGCCGCAGAGGTCGTCAGCGCGCTCTCGCCGGGCTTGCAACGAGGATCGGCTCGCGGCGATAAAGGGTTGCGGGCCCCACTCTGGCACCACAATTGCCCTGCCCTCGGACAACAACGTCGGCCAGTCTGCTTCACGCTTTGACGAGCATAACTCCTTATAGTCCTGTACAAAATGACTTTCTCTTTTGTTCCCGCCTCTGTCGAGTTAAGGGCGCAGGATGGGGCTGGGAAACGGCAGTCCCCCCCCCCCCCCCCCCCCCCCCCCCCCGTCTGCCTGCTCTAAAATCAACAGCTGGACGCCGAATACTGGTATAAAATTTGCCCTACAGGATACACGATTGGCATATCGTAGTCGTGTTATGTCTGTTGTAACCGTACTTCGGACCACGTGGGCCCGATCAAGCCGCTACCGTGAACATTCATCGAGGCCTGCTGTTGTAACCGTAATTCGGACCACGTGGGCCCGATCAAGCCGCTATCGTGAACATTCATCGAGGCCTGCTGTTGTAGCCGTACTTCGGACCACGTGGCCCGATCAAACAGCTACCGTGAACAATCACCAAGGTCGACAACCCCGCGACGACCATGGGAAGTTGGATGCTTGGAATGCCCCTCCGAGCCTCAGCGGATTAGTGTAGCAAGAATGTCGAGGGCCATTGTCAGCAGAAACCCCAGCGACCACAGCGGAGATGACCACTATAGCGGCGACGAAGGCAGGCGAGGCCCAGGAGCTTTTGTCCGAGCAACCACCGTGAATGCGGAGGCGACTTGGCGGCGCCGGTCACGCTGGCGGATAATTGAAGAATTCTGTGTCCCCGACTCGCGTTCTGGGAAATCGGCGGGGAGGCAAGTTCATTCCCCTGCTGGAAGACTTCGGGAGGTTCCTTTCCCGCTGGGCTGGTTGAGTCAGCATTCTCCCCCTCTCATCGACCCAGCTGCGTTAGAGTGGAAAAGCTCGCACCTGCCCAGCCGTGGGTGGTGACAAGAACGTCCCCTTCGGTCCATCGGATTGGACAGTGCTCGTCGACCATTATTCCCCAGCCAGGGATCTGGGGAAACCGGACGATATTTAACTCGGCCGTGAGTGTGGCCGAGAGAAGCCTGCTAGCTCCAGTCGACTACGGTTGACGAAGACGTTGCCCTTCCACTGAGAGCCATTCTCAGCCCCGCTCTATGTAAATAATCATGTAACCATGTAAATACAGTTTTTTCCTTCACTTCCCCTACTCCCCGTCTCCGGCCCACGTTTCCTTCCTCCTTCGGCAATGCGGTGGTGATCCTGGACCCGATGCCTGGTGGGACACGCTTCTAGCATCGACAAATATATCAACTGGTTGGCAGCGGCGGGATCTTCCACGCTTGGTCCTGGCTTCGGCAGTGGTGAGCGCTTGACTTTCTTTAAGAATCTGCCAGGCTTGATAACTCTGGAAATTTATCACTTCCTGTAGATTGTTTTCTGCACGTGCTCGCTTAAGCATTTCACGTAGCAGCTTATTTTTTAAAGTCCTCGTTCGGGAATTGCCATGGATTTGAGCAAGCTAAAGAAGCCAGAGTTGATGTTGCTGTGTGAAAAGCTGGGTATTGAGGCCAGGAAAAGTCACAGAAAGCCGCAGCTGATTGAGGCTATTAAGGAATGTGGTGCTAAGGAGGAGGGTGACAAAATTTGGGAGACCTGGGAAGTCATTCAGGAGGGAATCAGGAACGCTAAGGAGGAGGCCGACAGGGTTGAAAGGGAACGCAAGGAGAAGGCCGACAGGATTGAAAAAGAACGCAAGGAGGAGGCCGTGAGGGTTGAAAGAGAACGCTTTTACCGCAAGGAAGCCGCTAAAAAGGAGGCCGACAGGGTTGAAAAAGAATGGCAGGAGCAATGCCGTAAGAGACGCGCTGAGCTCGAGGAACTACGTAAACGAGAGCAGCAGGAGCTCATACGTACGACTCAATTTCTCAGACGGAAAAGGGCCCGAGATCGGTTGAGGACTTTTCAGAGAGGCGAGAGCTTCAGAACTTTCCTCGCGAATTTTGAACACATATGTACGGAGGAGGAGCTAGATCAGGGCGAATGGTCAATGATGTTGCTGGCTATCCTCCCTTGTGATGTCGCTGCCGTATTAGCGCGACTGTCCGATGAGGATGCCCGCAACTACGACAAAGCCAAAAGTGCCCTCTTCCGATACTTCGGAATTCGTGTACAGACCGTATCTAAAAGCCGAAGTGATAGCAGCGGGCAGCGCTCCCATCAGTGCGTCAGTGACCAGCCAAAGAGCCTCGCTTGGTCAGCTACGCACAATTTAACTGCTCAGAAGAACAGTGGCAGTCGGGAAGTTGAAGCGATAATCTGCGGCACAGAGCGTCGTTGTCAGTCACCTGACAGCGACTGTGGCGCTCCAAGCCAGAGCGCAGCGTTTGCTGAAAAGCGGGATGCCGCAGAGATTGTCCTTGCAACCCAGATAGGCGTAGGCGCAGCGCAAAAAGGTAGTCCTCCAGAAAGCAGTCGCGCGCTGAACGCGACAGATGAAAGTTCTACTGTAAGCGAGGAATGCGCCTCATCGCTGCTTGGAAACAAAGATCAGTTCAGCGATAAGGGAACGACAGCCGCTCGCGACCGAACACCCGAAAACGAGTTATGCGTCAATGAAAACTGCGTGTCTTTGCCAATTGCCTGCGTCGCGATCGAGAGCCCGCTCGGGGTGCGTCTGACCGAGGCAGCCATCTCCCAAAACCTGCCTAAGCAGCATCCCTCGATTTTCCCTAATCGCTTGGATATGCTGCCCCAAGAAAAAGGCCTTTGTTTTGGAGATAACGCTGAGAAGGTCCTTACCATTTCGAAGGCTCGTGAGGTCGCGGCGCCAGCAGAGCACGTGGTTGAAAAGGGCAAACCTGAACCTGTAAGCCCGAGGCCTATAAATTCTCACAGTGGTGAGCCAGAGCCGGCTCTAGTAAAGACTGGCGATGAAACGGACGCCGGCGACTTAAACTGTGACGGCTCCGCGTTACCTAAGGGCGAGCCAGCCCAGGACTTACTCACTTCTAGCACAGGGCTAAAGAGCACCGATAGTAGTGCAAGCTATAGTGAGTCTTCCGAATCAGGCGCAAGTGATGAGCTGGGACTAGGTGAGGAATTGAATACCAATCTAGTGTTGCCCCACTCAGATGGCTTTCTCGAACTCCTTCGTGTGGACAGGGAAACGTTCGCCGCTGAGCAAGAGAAAGACCAAACCGTACAAAACTTGAGTCACCAAAGTGGCATAGGTGTGTCACGGAAGAACATACCTTTCCAGCTCCGTTCTGGCCTGCTGTACCGCCAGTATAAGGATAGGAAAGGTATCCAACACGACCAACTTACTGCCCGCGTCGCGAAGGAGAGCCCGCTCGAGCTGCGTCTGACCAAGGCAGCCGTCTCCCAAAACCTGCCTATGCAGTATCCCTCGATTTTATCAAATCGCTTGGATATGCTGCCCAAAGAAAAAGGCCTTTGTTTTGGAGATAATGCTGCGCAGGTCCTTACCAGTTCGAAGGCTCCAGAATTCGCAGCGCCAGCAGAGCACGCGGGTGAAGAGGGCAAACGTGGCCCTGTAAGCCTTATAAACTCTCACGGTAGTGAGCCAGAGCAGGCTGGGTCACAAACTGACAATGAGGCGAACGCCGACGACTTAACCTGTGACGGTTCCGTGATGGCTAGTGACGCGCCCCGCAAACCAACAGCGAGGGTTTCCACGGAGCGGAAGCGTATAGAGGTGGCCAAACGGGAAGAGTTAATCAAGGGGAAAGTGCGGCTCTTGTTGAATGCTCGACTAAAATCCGAACCGCGTAGCCACCCCAATTTGGCACCTCGGTGCTCAAGAGTTCGCACCCGCCCCGTGGGAACACAAGCCAAGAGAACGCAACGCGCGAACCCGATCCGAGAGAGACGGATACGCTGGCACGGCATTCGCACTCGTCCGTTCCCTTCTCGCATTCTGCTTTCTGAGCGTCAGCTAAACTTCAGAACCGCGAGACTTGGACGAAGAACAGTGCAGGGTCCCAAGCTGAAGTTCCTAGCCTTGTGTAATTTTGCACCTGCTAGAGTAGCTATCGGACCGCGGCCGCGCAGAGGGCGGCTGAAGAATAGGAACCAGTAAATTCCTCTAATCGTAACGCTGTTTCTGGACGGTTTCGAGGAATAATCCTGTTCAGTTTATTGCTTGTTTCTTTTTGTTCATTTAACTCTCCTGTACAGAAATGCAAGCTGAAATTCCTAGCATTATGCAATGTCTCATCTGCTAAAGCAGCTGTCGGACCGCGGCCGCGAAAGGGGCGGATATGACGCATAATCTCATATTGAGTTTAATGCTTGTTTTTGTCTTTTGTTCATTACACTCTCCTATGCGAAATGAGAGTGAAATTTTGGAGCTTGGCATTGCGGGACTCAGTTTACATGCGTTGCAGTAAAGTGCGAGGTAATGGAAACGCTGATGGCCTCAGCCGAAGCTTTCCCGTGTAATGCCCTTTCATGACTCCCCCAGACGTTATTCCGCTATGCAAATTTGTATTGTTCTTTTGCTTTAGCGAGAATCATTTTTGTCTGTTTGTATGTGTGTTCAGCAGCTCCACCTTCCCTTTGTGCTCTCACGGGCGGTGGCTTTCTGTGACATAAACCGTGCTACGGCACCCCCCCCCAAAATTTTAGAAAATTTTCCTCCCTTTTGGCTAAACAAGCTCTGTGTATTCTGGTTTGGTCAAACATGTCAACTTTCGGAGGAGGACGTAAATTTCACGCTACAGCTCATTTTCTCTAAAGAGATTTTGTTGACCGAAAACAGCTTGGCGGTTCTTGAAGTCAGTTTGGCGCTTTCTGCTTGTTGGGCTTCGGACTTTGCTGGTTGAGCTCGTTACAGCTGTCAACGAAGCAAGAAGAACCTTTGGGCCCAGCTGTGACCAAAGGCCGAACGGACACAACTCCAGGTCTCTGCGCGCAGCAGCGTTGGCTGCAACCACTACGAGACCTCTTCGGGCGGCGGACGTGCTGTTATGTTTCTACCCCCCCCCCCCCCCCTTAACTCTCTTTGTGTGTTCCCGTCACACCTGTGTCCACTCGGACCACGTGGGCCCGATCATGCAGCTACCGTGAACATTCATCGAGGTCGACAACCTCGCGACGACCATGGGAAATTGGATGCTTGGAATGCCCCTCCGAGCCTCAGCGGATTAGTGTAGCAGAAATGTCAAAGGCCATTGTCAGCAGTAATCCCAGCGAAATTCCTTGAGCAGAGTGCAGCGGCGACGAAGGCAGGCGAGGCCCAGGAGTTATTGTCCGAGCAACCACCGTGAATGCGGAGGCGACCTGGCGGCGCCGGTCACGCTGGCGGATAATTGAAGAATTCTGTGTCCCCGACTCGCGTTCTGGGCAATCGGCGGGGAGGCAAGTTCATTCCCCTGCTGGAGGACTTCGGGAGATTCCTTTCCCGCAGTGCTGGATGAGTCAGCATTCTCCCCCTCTCATCGGCCCAGCTGTGGGAGAGTGGAAAAGCTCGCACCTGCCCAGCCGTGGGTGGTGACAAGAACGTCCCCTTCGGTCCATCGGATTGGACAGTGCTCGTCGACCATTATTCCCCAGCCAGGGATCTGGGGAAACCGGACGATATTTAACTCGGCCGTGAGTGTGGCCGAGAAGCCTGCTAGCTCCAGTCGACTTCGGTTGACGAAGACGTTGCCCTTCCACTGAGAGCCTTTCTCAGTCCCGCTCTTGTAAATATTGTAATTATGTGAATACAGTTTTTCCTTCATTTCCCCTACTCTCCGTCTCCGGCCCACGTTTCCTTCCTCCTTCGGCAATGCGGCGGTGATCTTGGACCCGATGCCTGGTGGGACACGCTTCTAGCATCGACAAATACATCAGTCGCAACATTATCAGGGAGCGCCAATGTGGTCGTATCGTAAAACTTGGCGTCGCTGTAGGCCGGGCGCAGTTGTCATCAACCAATGGAAACTTTCGCGGACATGAAAAATAAGGCAGAAAAGTGTTCAGGGTCCGGTCCTTAATGTCCAAGGCAAATAAACTTAATCGTCTGGTTTATCGCACCAGCGTGCTTGCATGAAGAATACCTTTTTTGCGGTTTGTGTGAACAGGGGACTACATGGGAACACACGTACAGGGCATTTAGTGACAGCGACGTTTAAGAGACGGCGGAAAAAAAAAAAAGAAGAGAGGGACATCTTGAGAACAACCGACCGCAAACACGATAAGGCAGTCGGCGAACCAACTTCCTTCTTTCTTCTCTTTCCTACTGTCTGCAAAAGGAAAGCAAAGGAGCAAAATGAACGCTGCGCGCTTGTCGTCGGTTTTCAGAAACGCCAAGTTGGAGAAACCGGCACGGCGTGGTCCGCTCTCCACGGTCGCCGTACACGAGAAAATCTAGTTCTTCGAGTGAGTCGTTACGTTTGTCTGAGCAAATGGGGCCGCCATTACGTATGCCTGCGCATTTGTTCGTGGAGGCCGCTCTTTCCTTCATTTATTTTTTCCTTTCTTCCTCCCTTTTCCGCCGCCTGCTCTGCCAGAGGCAACATTTGGTGCAAGAGTTGTACAGCAGCAGAAGCAGTCGCTTATCCTTAACAAGCAGTTTTCCTTGTTTCCTCGAGCAATTAATTAGATAATCCTCGCGGCAAGCGTTCGCATGCAACCCCGTTGCTTCGGCTTCTCTCGAACATCTTCCACCCCCTCCAGGCGTGTCTAGGCAGCCTTACTCTTCTTGGAATAATTTTCAGCGCCCTCAAGTACGTGCCCCACTTTACAAAACAGCCGTCGATTTGCAATTCTTTGCGCCTCTTTTCCTTTTTAGTACACGCCCCCATTTTCTCTGTGCGTAGGTTACAATCAAGTTTTCACTAAGCCATTAACTCCGTTTACGCCTGCGCTCTCCAGACACCACAGCAGCGAGAATTTGAATTGGAATGCGTGGTTGCACGTCCTGAGATAGTAATGGTGCTTTGAGGTACGCTGTAGTTTAGATCCTTGGTTATATTTCGATTACTTATGCGGTGCTTCAGAAGTAATCCTGAACGACTTTATAATGACTTCATGATTTCTGAACGAACGAATGGACGAAAAAAAAACGAATGAATGAATGAATGAATGAATGAATGAATGAATGAATGAATGAATGAATGAATGAATGAATGAATGAATGAATGAATGAATGAATGAATGAATGGCCCTCTTAAAAAAGGTCTATCGTTGAAAAATATCGCCGTCCATGGAGTCAGAGACAGGCTGACATGCAGGACCCAAATTTTAAGGCACGACAAGATAAAATGAGCACGGCACAAAGTCTTAGGGCGATTAAGAAATGGTAGATTTTACTTTTGACACTCTTAAGGAATGTGTATCAGAACACAATACGTCAACTTACGGCTCGCCCAAGGTCGCAAATAAAAGATTATGTCATTAGACTATACTGTGTAAGGCGTCTTGACTGCTGGCAGGATGGTAGTTACAAATTAAGCCCTGCCATTTTAACTGGTGTTCATATTAACCTAGGCCGATATACTTGACCACGTCTTTTAATTTCTGCTCTGTCTGCAGAGTGTCCATGGTCGGCTTTCAGTCACGCTGCTGCGCATTGCCTGCTGTGCTCGCTCACTGCATCACGCAGCATATCCTTTCTGGTAACGCCGCTAAGCGGCGGCCTGGAACTGTGCGCCTACGCTGAGGGTAAGTGAGGTGATTCAGACGTCACTCCGTCGTTTTAGAGGGATAGTTGTAAAACCCACACTGCGAAGGCAGCAATTTGGCCCGAGACAATTACCCAACGTTCTGAGCCATCGCTCTGCTGCTCTTGACGTGTGTGACTTCGAGTGCGCTATTTGGACCGCCCGGTGCACAGTCAGGTGCGTGCGCTTGGGGCAGAGGGGAAAAGCACAGGTCTTCAGAGGAACAGCTATTACCGTTGACGAGTTGCTCTGCATAAACGACCTTTAGCTGAGCGCGCTCTCGTGTACACAGAAGCGAGTGCAGAGTGACATACGAGATCCTCGACGTTCAGCCACCTCTTCGCAGGGAACGTGGGACGGGCCTCAGAATTCGGCCTCGCCGATGTGGCCGAAGGAAGCGTTTAGCGCAGCCTGATTGCCCGCAAGGACTGAAGGGTGCGTAGCGTATATGCGCCGACGAGGGTGGCGCGCACGGAGTGACGGGCGCCTTGCGGGATCCCGAACGATTTGTCAGAGCGCTCTGGGGGGGATGCCACCGACCACAGGCGAACCAGGAAGTCGGGAATTCGGCTGTGGCCCGTCGCTGCGAATTACAGAGTGCGGACGAACAACTCGCTGACTTTCGTAATTGCAGGTAGCACGCTGCACTTGCGAGGCTGCGGATGGGCTGCGCGCAGAACAAATCGCCCCTGAACAAATGGCTTGTATCAACCCAAGGCCCCCGGCCATGGCCACCGACAAAAGGGCGCTAGCCCGCGCAGGCAAGATGGATGGGGTCGTACCGATGCGACGATGTAATTACCGCCCATTTTTAATAGATTCCATTTCGAGTTTAACCCCGCCACTTAATGTCACCAGCGGGGAACTGCTCCCGGTAAACGAGCCGTAACGATCCCTATCTACGTAATCACACGCCCTCCAGAAAGCGAGCTGGTCGTCTAAATAGGAAATCGCTCTCGGGTCCTGCCCGGGTCACCACGTACGCATTGGCTGCTCGTAAATTGTGCCAGCCGCAAGTAGGCAGCGAAATGCCGACAGGCGAGACAAGGCACGGATGCCGAGACGATGCCCGGCTCGCGATCGATCCATTAGCTCTGTCCACCCGTCCGATATAGGAGGTGCCTGCCTCGCTCAGATTATTACGAGGCACGCTCGAATCGCTATCGAACGGGTGCGCGCGCGTTTTAAGTGAAACATCAAAGCTTCGTCCAACCGCTCGCTCCGTGGCACTCTGCAAGGTCGGGATTTAAGCGATTCCGTGGCCGGCCTGGGATACGTCCTTCTTTAGGGCTCTCGTTCGTGAACGTGAAGTTCCCGGTTAGTTTTTCTTTTCTTCACAAGGGCAATGCTTTCTGCAACAACTTTGTTCTTCCAACTTTAAAGGGCTTAACTTAACTGGGCCCTTGTTCCCTCTGAGGGCGACCGATCTCAGGCACTGGTTTCTCTAGCTTATTGAAATACAGCAGAGTGGTCAGCCAAGTTCTACATACTTCAGCGTTTTTATATACATTCAGAATGCTCTTCAATGCAAGACGATCGGAAATTGATTGATTTCTCTTTCGATGCTGAGATACATTCTAGTAATTGCATGCCAGACTTTCCCTGCAACACTTTTACGTCCGTAGAGCAAAGCCCACCTGGACAACAATCGGGTTTGGTTTGGTTTGGTTTGGTTTATGGGGTTTAACATCCCAAAGCGACTAAGGCTATGAGAGACGCCGTAGTGGAGGGCTCTGGAAATTTCGACCACCTGGGGTTCTTTAACGTGCACTGACATCGCACAGTACACGGGCCTCAAGAATTTCTCCTCCAAAGAAATTCAAATCGAGGTCAAAGCTTACCTGGGTGAGGACAAAGACAACCCGTATCTTCAACAGCGTGTACCCGCAAATCTTTAACTGGAGTGATTTTTGCATCCACTATTGGACCTTGTAAAAGGCTTCTCTCGGCTAAACCGCTGGAATAGTCATGCTGTAATTCAACGCGCGTGGAGGCATATTGGGATCCATTTTTTTTTTCATACTATGCTTGAGTTGAATGCTTGGCTGGTTGGATGAAATTGTGCGAAATGCGTATCATCTGCAGCTACGAAGAACCAAAACATGCGCCACGCGCAGCAATGGTTCTGGTCCATCTGGCTTCCTCCTCTGGGTAAACTACCTCTCCTCCCATGCTAGGCAAGACTTTTACCCAGAGTAATCGCGATTGCGCCACCAGAACCATTCCTACGAAACCCCCTTGTTTTGGCTCTTTGATGACGCAGACGACGAGGATTACTCTTTTGATTTAATCAGGGAAATACTCCACTCCAGCATAATGTGCAAAAAATGGACCAATAAATGCCACCACACGCGTCAAATTACACCATGAATATGCTTGCGGTTTAGCCTAGAGAAGCCTTTCACAAAACACAATCATACATGCAAAAATCACGCCAGTTAAAGATCTACCCGGGTGTACATTGCGCATATGGCAGCTATAGGGCATTTCGCATCCATGCCATCCAGGTGAGCGGGAAAGAACAGGCTGATGTTGAAGAAGAAGAATACGCAGTAGACGAAGAAGAATATAGCCTTGATGTGTGGGCAATCAATCGGAAGGCATTTTTGCATCAGTGGGAGGCAGCGTTTCGCGAGGGTAGCTGCATTTGCATTCTTTTTTTATGTCGGGCAGTTTACACAGCATAGTTCTCATTTGGCCACATCTAATTTCGCGGTCACCAAAGCGTTTGCGTGTCTGCGTGTGGTGTCGCTCGTGATGAGGAACCGTAGGCAGAGAGGAAAAAAAGAACACAAAGCAGCGGCTGCTCATCAACACCTTTCTGAGATTAATATCAGCGGTTCGTCGAGTTGAAGGCCACTGCATGCGTCTTTCAAGTTCAAGCCTGTGGTAACTCCCTGTCTGCAGGCAGACTATTATAGTTACTCCTTCATAGCTTTAGGCAATGACAAGCAGGCCTTAACGCGCTTGGCGTCACATCAACGGAACCAAAAAGAGAGGCATGTGCACTCTTTGGCTACGTGAATAGACGTTAAGGGGGAGAAAAAAACGGGTGGGGGGCAGCATTTTCCTTCATGGCGATCGGAAATCGGTGGAAGCCAACGTCACTAAAACGGGTCTCTCTCGTGGACATGCGCACAGAAGTTTCAACGCGTTTAGTGACAAAAATTTAGCTTCTGGTACATCGAAATATAAGTGCCCACCATCAAAACCTTCAGCTCATGCTGGCTGCATAGCCATGAGGCTGATGTTCGTGGAACTTTCATCCAGTAGGCGAAGTAATTTACGCCCGAGACAGCTTCGTAGACTGACGCCTCCGGAAAGTATACGAACAAATGCCAAGATAAGTTTAACATCCCGACCGGTGCTTGCGAAGCTTATATTCTTCTACGTGAGCATGTCGAGGAAGAACAGATAACGAATAACGCTAAAAAAAAGAAAAGAAATAGAGACGACATCAAAATGTTTTCTCCGTGTACCCACAAGTTTTTCTCTCCAGCCGGAGAATTTAAACCTCTTGGAGCGAGCTTGAGTTCCTATAAATGTGGTCGGCATCACTATATTTACATCTTTATGTTTGTTTCATGATTGTGCTGGCACTTCATTTTTTTTTGTATTTTGCCTAAGTATCTCTAGAGCCGCTTTTTAAAGCGACATTAAAAGGCGGGCACGCCAGCGCTCGGGTACTCCAGGCTAGTTCACCCTGAAAGAGCGCCACAACCAAGCTGTACCGATCACTCACTGCCGTGAGAAGGCCGTCATCCTCCCGCTGCTGCTTTTAACTCTAACTAAGACAGTCTTGCAGCGCATTTGACAAACGACCGAGGACGTCCAAGTTGCCAGCGAATGCAGTTCCAGGAGCCAGCAATAAAAGGAAACAAATGCCTGGCTGTTCCACTCCGCAGGCGTTCTTGGTTTCGCATGCAACCTATACGCACTTGGTTTTCTCTTCTTCCGGGGATGGAAGACGCAAGGACCCTGCGCGAGTGGTTGGAGGGGCGAAGCCCCCAGGCGGCGCGCTGCTCCTCTAAGCAGCGCACTCAGTGGCGCGAGCTGCGTGGGAAACACTTTTCTTAAAAGCAATGCGCGCTTTAATGAAGCCCATAGCTGCAGCGCCCGTGGAGGGAGAGCGCTCGGTACAGACTGCCTTCGCTCATTGCGAGCATCGCCAGTGCTCCAGGCGTCGACAACACCCCCGGCCGCGAGCATAAAACGCGTGCATCTCTTTTTTCACACTGGGGGCCCTTGAGATAAGCGCACGCCAACATCGGCCCGAGACCCGCACGGCGCAGCCCGCGCGCACAACTGGATCGCGCTCCTTCGCGCCTGACACATCCTATCGTCGTCGACATCGTGACGCTGCCCAGCACACCTTGGCGGACCGCGCGTACGTGCCTCTTACAAGCGCCGGGAAAAGGGAAGAGAAGAGGGGAACGCAGAAACAGGCGCAGATAAAGAAAAGACACCGAAAGAGAAGCGGCGACGGGGAGCGCAAACTGGATCTGCCTTGTGCGGGCCGAGACGGAAGAGAAACATTTCAGCGGGGGGGGAAGGAAAGAAGTGCGTCTTATCGCCTTTTAATAAATGACGCCGGTCGCAGAAACGCATCACATCATTTATGGGATCTCGGAAATGATGGCGATGACAATGTTGCCGGTTTGGCTGATAGCTGGAGAGAGAGAAATACGGCGAGAGGATGCCGCGGGGCATGCCTGAGGCGTCTCCCATGCCCGGCCTGCTCTCGCATCGCATTATTGGCGGTGACACTATTGTAAAACGCACCGACTCCTTCCCCCTGCCGTGTTTTGGATATCGCCCCGAGATTCCAGCCGAAGTTATTATTCGCACCCATTTTCGTGCTTTCTTCGTGTTCGGAAAGGCGCATAACTCACCTGATGAATGCAGCACTAACGCGCCGCGGTTATCTACTGCGAAACGTCTTTTTCTGTCGTGTCGAGATTTAAATTCATCCCCTTAAAGGTTACTTTACTGTGTGATAATAAACTCGACTTGCCAGAGTGGTAAGACGTAGCTACAGAGAAATAGAAACACAGAAGTGACCAAAAAATTTCGTTTGGGCCAAGCGTGCGTCCAATGCCTTCACTGAGAGGCAGTAGTAGCATAAAGAATAATACTACACGTTGTGATAAAGCCTTATTTCAACAGATTATGAAATGACCATAGCTATCGATTCCCTCGTCGATGAGCTGTAAAATGAAAAAGAAACTATATAAAAAAGGACGTGAGCTGTTCTAACTTTCAGTGCAAAGGAACATTTCAGTCGTATTTCAGAAGGACTCAAAAACAGACAGCAAAAATGCTCTGACAGTAGGCGCTTGAGAGTATCACTCCTTGTTCTTTCGCTCTCCCGCCTTTCGCTCCATTTTGTCCCCTCCCCATGTGTTGGGTAGGGGTCCACAATTTGTTGCTCCTTCACCTCGATGTCTGTCTTTAATTTTTCTCCTCTTCTCACGATAACAACAATGGGATACGGATGATTAATCCTTGTAGAAGAATGTTAGACAATCGCATTTTCAAAGGCGTACTGAGAGGCGTCACGGCCACGTATCCCGTTTTGCTGGGCACCGAAATGAGTTGAACGCTGGTTGCCGCGCGCCGAGCGCTGTCCGGCGCAGGCCAGGTGTGAAAAAGCTCGTAAGGCGCTGATAGTGTTCCTCTCGCTCGCCCATTTACACGCTGTTACCTTCGGCGCGAACAGCGCGCTCGGCGCCTCAGATATGGTCGTCATATCTAATATGCGAGTCCGCTTTGAAAGGCCCGCATATACGGGCGCGCACGGCGTTCGATAAAGCTCATGAGCAGCAGCAGCAGCAGCAGCAGCAGAACAGGCGGGGAAGGCCCCCGACCTGGTCTCCCGGCGTCCTCTTAAGATATGCCCTAATCTTGAAGAGCTGTCTACAACGGTCGCGCCGAGAGAACACAGTCTGCGCGGTGCCTCGCTCGGCATCCGCGCTGCAGCCCAGATCCGTGCGACGTCGAGCCGATATCGAAGCCACCACCCTCGCCTCCCCGAGGAGGGAGGGCGCCCGAGACACGGCAGAGTGCAGGTCGTTCATCATGGAGCTAAAACACGCAGCCAGCGATAAGCTGGTCCAGCCTTGCCGGCCGCGTCCCCCGCCATTACGTCGCGGGTGCGGACAGCACCGAAAAGGTGGCCGCGGAGACTGGCCGCCTTATCGGCCGGTGCATGCGCAGAGACGTCGACGAAGATGGCGGTCGTAAATTGGACCGAAGACGACCGTGTTAGTCGTCGAGCATCAAAACTATCTGACGCCGGGTTGTCGCATCTCGAGATGCGACAATCTTGGCTGACCGAGACTGAGGTGGGGGGAAGACACCCCAGGACCCCCTCTCCCCCCGTGGCCGCCGGCAGCGCGGGGAGGGGGTGCGCATGCAGTCGCGCATGATAAAAATGAATCGACAACGGCTGCACGCTATGGCCGCTATTAGCAGCTACTCGGGGCGGCGCTTTGCCCTTTTTTGCTTCCGCTCGCGGCCACTTCGCGGGTGAGACTCGGTGTGCGCGCGCTCTCTCTTTTGCTCTCTTTTCTTTTACGACGCCACGAAACGACTTGGATGCTTCCCAGTGGCTCGCCAAGGCCCAGGAAGGAAATGCCCGTGATTCCTCGGACAGCAAAAGCTGAGCGAAGAAGTGGCGCGAAGTGGTCCCGGGACGGTGCCGCAAATGCGGCCGGTGCTGGGGGACTTTTTCGGCGCCCTCCTTGCTGCCCCCTAGACACTTGTGTCGTCATAGAATTTCCTCTTGCTTTTTAACTGCCCCAGGCTACTTGCAAAGCAGCGTCGAAGGAACCTGGGGCTGTCGCAGAATTGCGTTTATGGAGCGGTGCTCTTAGCGCTGCGTGGCACACTGCGTGCTGGCATTTGCGGGAGGGCGGTAACGAAACCGAGCAGGGCAATACTCAATAAATCGCGAAAAAAGCAGGAGCGCTTATCGTTCACTGCTCTGTAGTCTATGCTGATCTTACGGAGATGGTCAGCCAATAGCTGAGCCCTGCAGCGCACAAGGGTGCAAGGAAACGGCGCACGTCCACTCCTTAAGATTATGCTATTTTTTATATGAAGTCCGCAGTTCGAAGCCCTTCGAAGCGCGCAGTATTTGACGCATTTTTCCCCTGTGACTCGTAAAGAAGATATTTTGGAGACAAAGAACGTGCAGTCTACCATAAGGTACATGACATTTGCGGACGGAGATAGTTTTCAGAAATTAGCGTTTTTTTTTTTTTGCATGACTGTAATGCAGCGTTTCAAGCTAAACTCCTTAAATATCGACGGGTATAAGTAGTATGCCGTGGCATGCTGTTTTGCCCGTTTTGAATAGGGCTGCCTCGAATACAGTATTTAGGCGAAAGCCTTTAATGGCTCATTCTCCCGTCCGTCCGGCAGCGTTACATCCAGCGCCTGGGGTGACTCATCGAGGAGCGCACCTGACGCCATCAAATGGATGACGGGTGTCCACCGAGATATGTGAGGCAGTTACTGCGTAATTTCCTTTCCCCAAGTACAATTTTCATTTTCTTCATTACGGCCCCTCTTTCTTCTTTCACTCCCACTTCCACCCTTCCTGTACTGTGCGGTTCGGGTGTCCACCGAGGTGACAGAGAATTACTGCGCCATTTCCTTTGCTCAAAAAGCGTTGCGTTCAAAAGTGTTTCAAACCGGCATGGCATCGCGCTGAACGGGTGGTGGGGTTCCGTGGACTGCCTGGCAGCGCTACAATACGCTGTCGCGTTCCACTCCTAAAGCCGAAGCTTAAGCGTCATTAATTAACAGTTAATTAGTATTTAGTCATTAATAAGGTAATGGTCATAATTACTAGTTTGTCATTACCTTGTAATGAATCATTAATTATGTGTGACGCCATCCAGTGGTGACGTCACCAGTGCCACACTCCACCTCGGGGGATTCCCCTAAACATTTGACCAAGACAGTTCTAATTTCGAGTTATTGATCAATTCGCTCTCGCCCTACCATAAGCTTGCCGTCCCGGTTAGCTCAGTTGGTAGAGCGACTGCTCCGGTGAAGCGGTGGTCCCGGGTTCGAACCCCGGACCAGGACGAATTTTTCTTCAACTACGAAGTTTCTGAGAAAGCTGCATAGCTTTCCTTTAAGCCGTATGGCTGCGCTCGGGCGGGTGTCAATGAGTAAATACTCCCTTATTACAGAGGCAGTTAAAAGTGGTGCGGAAAACGCTTTCGCCTGTACTCACTTTAGACAGTCAAAGTGCCCTCTGAATTTTGTTGAGAAGCTAAGAAAATATTTATCATCAAATAAAGGTAAACCATATCAGCTTCCATGTTTTCCTGCTGCAGCAATTTTTGTCTTCAAACCATCCTCTAGTCTTTCCTTTCAAATAAAGCGTCTCCTCAATACCACCTCGTGTGTTAGGCGCATGATTGCCTCGGTTGCTTGTGTTCCAATAAACCCAACTTCTGATGCGTCAGCTGTATGCGTGCCATTAGGAAAAAATGTCGGCGTGTGTCTTTGCGTGGCAGCCGAGTGAAGACTACTATACCTGCAGCGAGCTTAGCGCACAACACCCCCCGCCCATCGACGAGAGGCAAGGGGGAAAAATCAGCAGAAAAGGGGGAGGGCTACGTAGCAACGCCCCCAATCGAGGGGCGCGAGAGAAATTAAGCGGACACTTAACCTTCATCTTAAGAGTAGAGGCGATAGCGCCTTCTCCTGATTTTTTTTTCTCTTTTTATTCTTTTTCTCATTTTCCACCGATTACCAAACCACGATCACGTTGCCGATTACCAATCACCAATCGTTATCTAGGTTACACTGCACGACATACTACGCCACAACATGGGCATACACATACACATCATTTGCTGCTGGCCCGAAAGACGCGGGTTCGATCCCGGCCGCGGCGGCTGAATTTCTTTGGAGGAGAAATTCGAGGCCCGTGTACTGTGGGATGTCAGTGCACGTTAAAGAACCCCAGGTGGTCGAAATTTCCGGAGCCCTCCACTACGGCGTCTCTCATAGCCTTAGTCGCTTTGGGACGTTAAACCCCATAAACAAACAAACAAACAAACAAACAAACAAACAAACAAACAAACAATCATTTGCTTCAGTACAAAAAAAACGCCATACCACCGCCTTTTCATTCCTCGCCATTTCTGGCGCCTAATTGGCATATTTATATTTGGCCTTATTTCTTAATTACTATTTATTTATTTATTTATTTATTTATTTAGTAAGGAACCCACAGCGCCGTGGCATTACAGTGGGGGGGGGGGGGGGGGGGGGGGCAATGTACAACAAAGAAGCACACATGACACCTCCGCTCGCAGGCAGAGTTACAAGCATAAAACTTTCACCATGTACATCTCACTTCAAAAGAACACATCACAATCGCATCACATCATTAAAGAACGAAAGAACGCATCATTTGATGTCACACTCACAACATCGCTCGGTAGTCTGTTCCATTCTCTAATGGTTTTCGGAAAAAAAGACATTTTAAACAATTCAGTTTTTGCCGCGAATTCGCGGACTTTAAAAACATGGTCAACATCAGTGCACATCCCAAACACACGTTATAGGTCATAACCACCACTACGCGTTCACTAGGTGCCCCTCTAACACTCTCGAACCAACGACCCTTCTGGCCTATGCGGTGCGTGCCCGCCTGGCACGCAGGGGGCCGGGGTTCGAACGCCAATGGGAGCTATTGTCTTCTAATGATTTACTTATACATTCTGATTTCCCTACAACCTAGGTTTCTTTTCCGACTGACGCAAGACGACGTCCGATCGATGCTGGGTTTTCAGCAGAATGAGCTCTTTACACCAGCGCGTGAAATAGGCCCCGAAAGTTAGCCCGCGTCAGCGTATCACGTCAGCGATCGCGGTTCGTCGTGTGATCCACAGCGCAGCGCCAACTAAGGCGAAATGTGTTCAATGTTAAAAGCTGTGAAAGCATAAAGATCATTAGCGAGCCATAAAGCCAGCCAATCTAAAGCAACAATAATTGCCGCAACTTTCAGGCATTGAAATGAGCCCAAAGCGAAAAGCATGAAATGGAAAAACAGGAGCCTAAAAGACCATTCTGCTTACGCAGTTCGCATCAGACCATCTCAGTGTCAGTGTTTTTTTTTTTTTTCTTTGCGCCTGAATACCAAAGTCAAATTCGAATTGCCTGCTTTTTCTGAATGGAGGATCCTAAACGGGCACTGTTACTTTTTGCCTTCCTCATAAGCGTAAATTTGATAATGCCATAGTAAAGCCCTAGGCTCCAGTTACGTGGAACACCCTGTCTGCGTTTTGGAGGCAGTGTTCAAGCGCCCACTCGTCAAAATGTGACGCGTTGTTCCCTCTTAGTAAAGAACGGGGCGAAGCAAGTATATATGCAATGTACATTATAGAGCGCTTTGCGATCGCGAGAAAAGTGCTATAGACAGGTTCGCCGGCAAACGCCGTAGCTTCCATTGTCATTGGCACAGCTCTGAAACGGGTAGGAAAAAAAAAGCGCTAAAGGAAGCAATAGTAGAGCTCGCGCAGGAAAAAAAAAAAAGAAGAGTACAAAAAAAAAACACCATCCAGAATCCCGACCAAAAGGGTGATGGTGTTTAAAAAGTATGCGCGCAGAACAGAGGGGACCAGCGTGACCGCCCTGACGCTGAAAGGCACTCAAGCGCCGAGCATATCCCACTCGATATCAATCACGGGGCTTGCCCGCCGCCGCCTGGACCCCGTCTAACACAGGGACTCGACCACTCCATTTTACTACGTTCTCCGACCTCTTTCGAAACGCCGATGGCATCCTTCCCCTTTCAGGCAGCAGCAGACCCCGCGGCCGCTGGACGGAAACAGACTATCGCTCAATCGTCGCCCCCAACCATGGCGAAATATAATTCAACAACAGATGACGACTTTCTATCGTCCATCTATTTGTCCCGGAGGATGCCCACAGCGTCCTACATTGTGCGCGTTTGTGTTTAACCGCGCGCTCTTTCGCGCTCCCTCTTTGGTTCCCGCCTTATTCTTTTTCTTTTTGTCTCCTGCACGTGTAGTGGCGTGCGCGTTGAGCGTTTACAAGGCGAGCGCTCCAGTAGGTTCCTGGGCGACGCTATGGCTGCAGCACAACCCCGTTCCCGTCGTCGCTTTCGGCTCCTGTTGTTTCGGCAAAAAAGTTGTACGGTGCGCGGAGGGGGAGCCGGCTGGTGCCAGCCAAAGTCGGCGGGGGTGTTGGGGTAGGAAAATTAGGATGAATGATTTGTGGGCGGAACCGAGCATCAGGCGCAGCAGGAGCCGATCGGGCATTTTAATGGCTTCCATCTCCGCGCTGAAGAGCGGGGCGAATTTCGAGGGGACGGAGGGAACCCGCGATGGCAGGGGCTCCACCGTTGCGGCAGCAGCACTCAACCAGCGCCAACGCCAACAGCATGTGTGCGAGAACCGCACGGCAGCTCAGGCTCCCGGACAACGTGTACGAAAGCAGCCTTCCCGCGCCGGCCGCCTCAGAAAGCCGCAGTGTAGCCGCTAGTGCAACGTTTCACGGACCGGGGGCGCCTTGGAAGATTTATGTCTCGCTCGAATGCACCCTGATTTTATGCATCTGCAGAACGATTTGTGTTTGTTGAAAAACAGTTTCGCCTCAGCTACAGATAAAGACTTGCATAAAACGGGCCAATATAGCTACGAGGGAACAGCACAATGTTACTCGACGCCACTGGCATTCGCGCGACAGTTTTGCGACGCTTAACGTTTATGGTTCGAAATGTCGGTGGTGACCTGACGAGGATGTTGACGGATGCATAGCTCCGTTTCACAAAGGATCGAAAATGAGAAAACTGATACAGTTAGTAAAAAGGTAATTCTTTACGAAAAACTATAACAGCGAAAAATCATTGCATATATTTGCAGACACACTGCCCTCAAAGTATGTAGAGATATGCTCATTCATAATCTGTCGCTGCTGTTCACAGTCGTAATTGATGCGCACTGTTAAAAGAAAGTACCAAGCTGGGAACTGGTACTTAGGCTTAAATCTAGCGGTATTAAAAGAAGCGCGCAAAAGACGTGCCGTCAATTGAACTCAGCCCTGGAAATGCGTTGCAAGAGCTTCATCGAGCGCAAAAAGCATGCTTTAGAGTTGCACCAACAGCTAGAATTCGCGGAGAGAAAAAAAGTGCCCAGTTAATCGCAGTGATTAGACGTCCGTGAAGTTTTGTGCGCCTTGAAATGATGAACTAATGATTCTTGGGCGCTTATCACGGACGGGGCAAAGCGCCTCACAAGCTACCCAGTTATGGCTATTTCATGACGAATGTGCGCAGTTTCCTACTCTTGACTCCATAAATTTCGAGATCCAAACGTTAATGAAGTGCTTGCCGCGCGAGCGTCGAACTTTTTGAAGTGAAATCGAAAAATTGCTCATTAAGTGTGTTCAAATGCATTCGCACGGCCTTCTAAGCAGAAAAACTGAATTAAGTTACTTTTTACTACCTGCTGCTGCGTATCGGTCTATGGTTTATGGGGGTTTAACGTCCCAAAGCGACTCAGCCTATCAGGGACGCCGTAGGGAAGGGCTGCGGAGATTTCGACCACCTGGGGTTCTTTAACGTGGACTGACATCGCACAGCAGACGGGCCTCTAGAATTTCGCCTCCATCGAAATTCGACCGCCGTGGCCGGGATCGAACCCGCGTCTTTCAGGTCAGCAGATATCGGTATATTTACTTCCTTTCCGTGATCATCTGTGTGTGGACAAGTTATACCACTTAGTAAAATGCGATTAAGGGCTAGGCGCTGCATCCATAATACAGTGCGTTTTGTTTTTCTGCTGACGCAGATGATTTTTTTTCAATATGACAAGGCGTCAGTAACCATGAAGAAGAGCGTTTTTACCTCTAAAGGGGCTTTGAAAGGGGTTCTCAATAAAGGTGTGGTATTCGACACCACGTCACGAATATCCTCCAGCAAGAATTTTTTAAATGCATTTTGTTGAAGCTGAGTTATCTGTAGTCAAAATATGGATTTCAGCGCTTTTCCCTCTCATGTCATTTTTTTTTTTTTTTTTTTTGCGCTCTGAAAGGTCGGCGCTCCTCCGCCGGCCCGGCCGCCAGCACGCGCTTCCTGGTCCGTCGCAGCGACGCTGATGACTGGCCGTGGCTGTGGCAGCTGCGTGACGTCTGAAAGAATCTAACCAATAGCCATCTCTGAACGGAATTACGCAGGAGCATGCGGCGGAGGAGGGTGCCAGCACGAAAAAAACCACCGAAAAGAACTCGCCAACTTTGTGCGCGATTGTGGGTTCTCTGCTGTATGTAGAAGTGTATCATTTGGCTCAGGAATTCATGACGAGAGAATGTAGTGATTGAGCGTCTGCATACGCACTCTCCTCAGGAGGTGTTTCAGAGCTCCTCTAACTATGGAAATATAAACCTGTGTAACAACAAGCAAGTCGAGCAACCTGTGGCGCCATTCGTCAGGGGTGCATTTGTGGATCGCTCTCAGAGGGGCGGTTGAAAGAGAAGGAAAAGGATTCGATTTGTACGATGGATCTTCTACCTTTTTCGTAATAAAAAATTGGGCTCATCGTGGTTTCACTACGGAAAATTTCGCGCAGAAGGGCCCCTGCCCCTCCTTTTTTAAAGGACAGCTAATTTTAGTTGCGTGTTTTCTCCTTTCAAATGTACAGTTAGCCATTAGAATACATAAATCAACGTGTGGTATTCGCCTACCACCGCTAAACAATCTATAACTGAATTTCTTCTCTCATGCTGTTTCGCTTTCAGTGTTGCAACTCATTAGCTATGTTTCTCATACAATGTCAGTGCTTTCTGTTTAGTTTTTAGATTGTTACCTCCCGAGCCCCGGGGATAATCCCCTGTTCACGCCTGTATTCAGTTTTTCCTGTCTTCTTGTATATGTCGTTTTTTTTTATTATTTATCCCGCTTTCCCGAAATACTGTGCCATAACATTAGCCTCTGTTAATTTTTTTGTCTCTGTTACATTCTTTCGAACTGTTTGTTACGTATGTTGCACTGTTTTTTTTTTTTCTACTGCATCACTCCCCCTCTGTAATGCCCTCTGGGCCAAGAGGGTAACTTGAAATAAATAAATAAACCGAACGATGGCTGGGGCGTGTAGTTGACCGTGAGGTAAAGTGAGGCTCGAAAAAAACCTGTCACATAAACGCTTATACGTAGTTTTCATTCACAACACTTAAACCAACATGTTCCAAGAGCTGGAATGACAACAAACAATGCATCAGATGTACTGCCGCTTTTTTCGTACCTGACGTGACCTAAAATTGAACTACAGGTCAAAGTCATCGTTCGATTGATGAAACCGAAACGAAGACAAGAAGAAATTCAATTATAAGTTATTTAACGGTTGTAGGCGAATATCACGTGGTAAGCAATGTATATTAATGTCAAACGCATCATTTGAAATAAGACAAGATGGAAGTAAAAATTAGTGTGCATTGTCCTTTAAATATCCTGCCATTGACTGGTTAGCGTATCAAGATGTAAAAAATGGCTTGAAGCCCCAGCTGGTGTACTCCGCGGTGGATTTCTGCGCGGAGAAAAAGATCAAAAGACAAAATGCGGTGCTCGTGACCGGACGCCGGTGCATGCTTCCAAGCTACCGAAATAGAGTCATAAGAACACTGGCTGTTTCAAACAAATTAAACACTCAAGTAACGCTGACAGCGACAAACGTCGTCGTATACGGACATGTTTTCCTCTCAATAAATAGTGGGGCTAAACGTGTGTTACCAGTGCGGTTGCACGGGGACTGCTGTTATTGCGGACAGTGGAAGCCACGAGTGACAGTAGGCGACGCTGCACGCGGCGAAGCACACAGCGGGACGCGGACGCTTAGCACGCCACCTGTGCCACAGTATAGCGTGAGCGAAAAAGTGTTCACACAAGGAGGACTCACCGAGCGGGGCCAAACACGACTGGCGCGAGGGGGGAATGCGCTTTCGGCTACCGGCCAATTAGACGTCGTTAAAGGCTGCGAAGGCGATCACCTTCTTGCGAACTGGCTAAAAATTTACGAGCGTGCAAATTATGAGCAATTAGGCCTAATGACAGAAACAAGCCTGACCATAAAGGGATCACAAAACGTACGCGTGCGCACGCATCCGAGGAGCTCGAGAAGAGAAGAAAGAAGTCGCCGGCCGCACTGCCAGCTGTTGCCGTGCGCGCATTCCGCGGCGACAGAAGCCATGGGCCGCGGGAACGTACGGGGCTCCCGGCGAGGCCGACGGCGCCGGTCTTGGTGTGTACACATGCGCACAAGTCGTGTCATGACAGAGCCACGCCCCCGGTTATGCGTCCCACCGGCGGCGCGACAAGATCCCACGGACGTCTGCACGCAGGGTCGCCCTGACGACAGCAGCGCCGACAGTGGAGCGAGTCCGCAACAAGTCACCTCGGGTGCATTGGAGCGATATCATACGTGGTGGCCTAGACTAGAGGAGAACTGTTAGGGGGAGTTGGAAATGAAGGTTCTCTCGGGAAAAATTTATTGTCAGTTATAAATTAGCAACGCTAGTCTAAGGTTTCTTTTTTCGTGAATAAATGTTAGGTGCGTGAAACATGGTGAGAAGTACGATGATAAAGTAAGGTGGTAATAGTGGTGATGCTGTAATGCAGGATGAAGTTGGTAATAGCTTCGCGATTGGTTTCACCGGAACAGCCCCCGTTCAAACCTCGCGAAGTCTTGATACCGGGGCCACCACTTATTTGGAGGAGAGGCTGATATGACTGAAGGTGTTTTTGTGAGGTGACTTTCGATTTTGAATGACAGACAGACAGACAGACAGACAGACAGACAGACAGACAGACAGACAGACAGACAGACAGACAGACAGACAGACAGACAGACAGACAGACAGACAGACAGACAGACAGACAGACAGACAGACAGACAGACAGACAGACAGACAGACGGACGGACGGACGGACGGACGGACGGACGGACGGACGGACGGACGGACGGACAGACAGACAGACAGACAGACAGACAGACAGACAGACAGACAGACAGACAGACAGACAGACAGACAGACAGACAGACAGACAGACAGACAGACAGACGGACGGACAGACAGACAGACAGACAGACAGACAGACAGACAGACAGACAGACAGACAGACAGACAGACGGACGGACGGACGGACGGACGGACGGACGGACGGACGGACGGACGGACGGACGGACGGACGGACGGACGGATGGGCGGGCAGGCGGGCAGGCAGGCAGGCAGGTCGATAGAACCATTATTCATGCCGACTGAAATGCAACGCAATAATAAACATGCCGACCAAAGTCTCGTTGGGTTTGAATGGCAGCGCCTCGCAGACAGCGGATAATTTCATGACAAGAATATGGAAAAAAAAGTGCAGATGTTGTAGCAAACCTGGCAAGGTGACTTGCAAGCACAGAAAAACCCAAAGCGTAATATGTATGAAGACATTCCACTATAAAAAAAATGACAGCAATTTGAAATTCACTCAATAAATGAAGATCACGAAAACTATGGAGCAGGAAGCGACGTATAGATTAACCACAAATATTTTTTTAGATTTTTTTTTTACGCGGAATACACTAGGTGGTAGGCTATTCAAGCACACAGGTACTGTCAGCGTCAATTGAAACGCGAACAAGCCAATTGAAACGCGAACAGCAAAACTCGCAGATATTATACTAGGGAGGCAAAATACATGAGCATTTGATTTTCCCATCGAAGCCGAAAAGACCGCTCTTCTGAAATGTTAATAGCCCACGCCTGTATTTCATCTCCAGCCTCTAATATGCTTGATTTTTTGTGCTCGCGTTTCAGTTGTTTTGTTCGCATTTCATTTGACGCTGATAGTACATAATATTGGCGTGTGCGCTTGCCATACCGTGTTGAACAGCGAGGAATGCTGTAACAGTATTTTAGCCTTAAATCACGGGCAGGAACGTATGGAATACTAAATTAACGGTACCAAAAGTGCAAAAGTTTCCGTTAACATAGCACTGGAGTTTGAAAGCATTATTCTTCTAAAAATATCAATGTCACTGTCAATGGACACGTTATAGGCAGTGCTTTTTAGAAGTGAACGCTGAAGTGAATTCACCCGGCGTTGCGAACGAACTGTACAATGACCAAAAAGAGTGATGCCATATCTGAGCACACTATACGCTAAAGCAGGTGTAACGCATTTACGGACTGATAAAGGCATAAAACATCTGATATTATACAGTACACGTGATACGGCACGAAATCTACAAAAGCAAGGTGAGAATTCTAAGAAAGATCGCCGTTAGGTAAGACCAGGATATTTAACCAATGCTGCATAATTCACTGGCTCACAGTTGCTCTGAAGAGAGGTGGAAGTATCCTTTTAAACTGATTATGAAAGCATATCAGCTGCATTTCCGATGCATTAATATTGGAGAGATTAGGCTTAAACCACTCCTCATTTTGCGCGCTTTGCCAATTAAAAAAATAGCGTTACTTGACATTTATTTTTTTTACATCAGCATACGAAAACGATCTATTTAATTGGCAATTAGTTGTATTGTGTAAAACACTGTATACTGCAATTCGCCAAGAGCATAGCACCTTTCCTGTGACCATGGGGAATTTTGCCAGGTCCCACTGGCTCTAACAGGTGCGCCATGGAACTGAGCAAGCTTTCTGAGCCAGTTTTGCTGAGTATTTAGCAACGGTTGTGTGCGCACAACTTGGAGACGTGACGCTTGTACCTTGCCTACATCAGAAAGCCCACTTCAGCCATTCAACGTGATAGCTTTTCTGTAGGTTGCGTATCGCTTACAAAGCGGGTGTCTATACGTTTCTCTGACTTAGTTTTAATGAATCCTAAAGGCAGTCAGTTTATCAGCCTTCTCGTGGGTCAAAACCGCACGAAGTGAGTTGCTGTGAAATATTTTATTGCAGACTATTTCAGCGATGTAAAGGTGGGTGACAGAATTAATGGAGAACGGTATATGCTGTGTTCGACAGCTTTGTTAAATGTTAAGGATATTTGTTATTATTAAGCAGTTTAAATTTTCTTACTGTAATTATTCATCTACGAATGAGAAAACATCTGCTGAAATATTCATTTCTATGAGATAAAATAAAGGTAGTGATGTCATTTTATTACTGTACTCGTTTCGCTGCTAGTTTGCTATCTAAGAAAATAAAAGAGGTCCTTAGTTAATACTTTGCACTACAAGTGAGGGAGGTTGATGCACTTAATTATGGCGAAAAGACGTTGTTATGATTCCATGAGCTGCTCAATGCAAGTTTTCTTTCTTTTTTGAGGCTATGGAAATATTTGGCCAGCGTAAAATATTTTTCTTTTCCTCCGAAGGGACACTGGCCCGGGCTATTTCTGTACGAAGTTATACGTGTGCGCAGTCTGCTCTGACCAAGTTGAAAGAAGTTGACACATGTATCAAGAGGCGAGTAACCGAAGGGATAACATAGGAGAACGTTGTTTTTTCAGATCCCGGGAAGCCCATACTTTATGACAACCAGTCACGGAAGATTATCTATTGCGCAAAACGCCTTAGTTAATTTTTCCTTACCTTTCGCGTGTTCGAGCAAACAGGTAGCCTACTGTGTATTCTAAGGTTAACAGCGATAATAATAAAAACAGAAAGCTGTGACCTCCGTGCGTGCTCGCCGGTTGTAGGATACGCGAGCACGCTTCCGATAGCTTCTGGGCCGGCACACTCCACAGTGGCGAAATGGTGCTGCACTGCCTCCGGATGCTCAGCGCGTCCTCTCACTACTGCGTCTACCGGTGCTGGGCAGCCAGGCTGAATGCCATTTAGAGAAAACCCATTTTGTTTCGGCGATTGTCATTTAACTACTAAAGACAGCGTTAACCAAACGTCAATAAAAAAACGAGGGAAGTGCTCTCAAAAACCGATTTCTACCGTGCGGGCTCAGTGTTACTATCATGAAATCATCTCTCGGCCTCAAATGATTTGCGTTTCGGCGAAAAATTTCAATTCTTTGCCTCTTCCACAAACTGCACTTTAACCTTCCAGCACTTGGGGAAAACCTTCTACGAACCCCGGTGCGATCATCCCGCCGCTTATTTAGTTCCTCCAGCATACAGCGATTGCACGGCTCCACTAATGCATTCAACTAATCATTTCTTCCTAGTGAGGTTGAAGACTGGAATAACCTGCCAGAACACATTATCACAGTCAGATTTAGGCAGCTACTCATCGACCATTTCAACGGATAACTTTTTTTTTTCGCTGTACCCTGTATCAGCTACCATGTACTACAACCCGATAAACATGCTTTACTGTTCTCGTCGTATTGCTGTAGTGTTCGGTGCTGTATGTTTTTTTTTTCCTCATCACATTATGTACTCGCTAAAATTTGTTACACTTTCTTTTATTTTACTTAGTTCTGTTATTAGTTGTCCTTTCATATGTACGACTGCCGGCCACGCTTGTATCCCCCCCCCCCCCCTTTATTTATTATCCCTACGGGACCCTTCAAGGTTAAAAATCGACGGCGACAATGATGATGATGATCATTATTACGACACTGTGCAAACGTTTTTCTTGTTTTTAATAAATATTGGTACAGTGAGTAAGGAGGCAATGACTCGTCCACATAATGAGACCGGACATTGAATCTGTCGGCTCACTAAAGCGCATTAAGGGTTGGGGCACATTGACGAGACTGTCTGCACACTGAGGCACTGCTGTCTACTCAGACGCACCTTTATCTATAGTTTAATTTGTCGGGCATCAAGGCCGACTTTGAGGTGCATCCTAACAATGTCTAGGGTGACCACGCCACGTAAACTTGTTCCTGATTCACATCGCTCTTGCGAAGGAGGTGCCGTCGCCACAAGCACCCCCCCCCCCCCCCCCCTCCATTTTCAAAGCACCCCAGAAGAACTTCCGGCCGCTATGAGAGGCACGCGGTTCTTTCCACAACGCTGTAGGGACGCGGGCATTGCGCTGCTTTCATTTCAGGCAGTAGCAGCATCAGCGGCGACAAACCCTTGGCGTCTAGAGGTCCGTGCCATACAAGATCCATATCACTCGGAGGGCTAGCTCGGAGGGCTAGCTGCAGGCGGTCACGGAAACTGCACTTTCTCGGAACATAGATGGAGAGGCAAAGCCACCCGCCGGTGGCCACATTGGACCTGTTTCGCATGACGACCGCGGTTCCCCGTAGCGAATAACAGGGCCGCTTGAAGAAGCACTTCCGAACGCCGCGCAAGACGGTACTTTTCGCGGCTTCTGCAGTCCGTGCACACGCTCGGTATTTGGAGGTCTGAATAACCATAGGGGCCTCATACAACGGAGGGATCAATGATTTTCCTAGCATGGGTTCCTTGTGATTGCTGGACGATGCACATCTAGGACTGAATTGGATAGGAGGAGTACTTGTGGAAACTGCTGTTTCCCCGTGCATTCGTTGTTTCAGGTATTTCAAGGCTAGTGTCTGGCTGCTCTAAATCTTTCCTCTCACCTCGCATAACATTTCATTAGTCATTTATCTGTTCATAGTGCGAAGAAGCTGGTGACAATCGTTGCCAAACTTTCAGTTCAATTCTAATAAATTCATTCATTCATTCATTCATTCATTCATTCATTCATTCATTCATTCATTCATTCATTCATTCATTCATTCATTCATTCATTCATTCATTCATTCGGTACACCTGTGGACATAAGACCAAGAGGGAGCGGGACGAGTAATGTTCAACAGCGTGGCCGCGGACGCCGCGAAACGCGTTGGCAGCACCGTATACTATCAGCTAGTGCAAACCAGAGGGAGACTTTTGCCGATTAATGGTGCAGAGGCCTGGAACAGGAGCATGTCTCCGTACTGCTGCTTCTCATAGCGCGCCTGTCAGGCCTGAATAGCTGCTTTGAGGCACAGCCATACGAGAACTCATCGGCAAATTTTAATAGTACACTTGTTCAGGATGATATGGTGCAGCTGGAGCGGTGCGACACTAACGATGAAAAAAACAAAACACCGCGATTCAAATGAAAACAAATCTAACAGTGCAATTATCCTTAGTGTAGCGAGGGCTGCCCACTTATAGTGATCATAAATAGATCGCACGCCAGTGTACTCCTTAATGGCGGTCGCCTATCCACATCTACACCCTAGTCGCCGATTGTAATCGAAACAGCCTCGTAGCCTGTTGCTGGCATCCGAAAATGGCGGAGATGGCGAGTATAGATTACACCAGGGGTTCTCAAACTTTTTTGCTTGGAGGAACCCCAAAAGCCTTCAATAAGTTCCAGGGAACCCCCCCCACCCCCACCCCCCTGCTTTCACTTACCAGCAATGTTGTCGAGTGCATTTTTGCAAAGAGAGAGTTGCAAAAGTTAAATGTTTATTCCACAGATTAATACAAATACTAATGTGATGGGTGGTGCTGCTTCCCTTTTAAGAGCAAGTCATAGCGTGGCTCAGTAGCACTCAAAGCCAGTCTCATATCAGCTGCCGGGTCAGGGCCGGTGAGGGTTCTCGCGGAACACAAGAAGACAGCCCGCGGAACCCCTGTGTTCCGCGGAACCCAGTTTGAGAACCCCTGGATTACACCATGCCACGCCAACTTTACACGGATGAAAATTATCTTGTATGCACACCCGGCTTTAAATAATTTGAATATCCATGATCCATCCGAACTGCATCAAAATCGTCCTACTGTACGTTACAGAAGCTGAATGTGGACCAACAAACAACAAACTTATGATGAGTTTTCGGCTGCTTGCAGCGTGGTTAGCTGGGAAAGTTCCCTTGCATGTGCACCTCTATGACTATTGCGGGTTTCGCAAACGCTTCAACAGGCTTGCCTTATATCAGCGCGGGAGAAATGTCTTGGCAGACGTGAAACGCTGGGGACGGCCTTCTCATGGCACGAGCAACGCGAGATAAATGAGCAAAAGCAGCGCACTCTTTGGAGAAAGACGTTGCATGAGAACGACCAGCGCGATACCGCCAGAACAGATGGCCCTAAGTGGAGTCCCAGATCAGCCTACGAGGACCACGCAGGCGCCGAAAGGCGGTGCGCAGCGCTTGAGTTACGGCGCTGCCGCTTCGGTTTCCGTCCTGCAGCAGGAGCGGGTAATGGAGGAGGAAGAAGAGAGAGGCGTCCCGTCAGAAAGGGTTAGAAATTACGCCGAAGCCCTAATCACACACTATTATTCATTGTTGCCGTTGTCATTTCCCATAGCGGAAACGGCAGCCGGCTCGAAATCCAGCTAAACCGCGCGGCTGCGGGAGGCACCGCAGGAGGAAGCGCGAGTGGAGGCACCATCGCGAAGCCGAGAAATGGAAGAGCAGGCGCGCGAAGACGCGGGAACAAAGCAGCAGCAAGAGGTTTGGGCGAGGAAACCAGTCTAAAAACGAATTGCGTGCCGGCGGCGTAAGTCGTGGCGCCCCTCGCTGCCGGAGGCCGACGCACCTCTGCAGCAGGAGCAATGACAGGCGCGCGTCTCCTGGCCGCCAACAGGCGTCGTCACCATAAGGAAGAAAACAGCGCCCAGATGGTAACAAGTAAGGACACCGCGAGGCGCGGCAGCTACAACGGCGGCCCGTTTATACGCGCCAAACATGCAAAGCGCTCGCGCGGGGCCCAACAAAGGGATACCATTATGCCCGTTAGCGGGCAGCCGGCAAAGGCGAAGCAGGACTTGCCTCAAGCGTCAGGTTCTCAGACCTCCTTTCGTAAACCTACACTGATTTGCTGGCCACACGCGAAGCGCGACCAGGCACGGAGAACCACGGCCGCCGGTTGCGCTGTCACGAGACGGGACGAAGAGGGGGCCGCCTTTGCGCTCCAAGATCCGCGGTGGCGCCGCGGGGAATAAACAACCGTGGGGGCTGCACGCGATGTTCCGCGAAACGTGCGAGGCGAACACAGAAACAAGGCAAAGACGGCGCCTTTCTTTTTTGCATAAACACGCCGCGAAATTTGTTACTGCGTGCGCCCTAAAGCAGCCAGGGCAAAAATATACATACATATTCATATCCACAAAAGAATCCCAGTGCTTTGAGCTCAGTAAAGGAAGGTACAGTAAGCTGGATCAAAGAGAACTGGCCGATGCCAGGCACAATGTTTCAAACTAATACGTATATATTAGAGCATGCATGCGCAAGTGCTCTCCGCCGAACCTGTCATTTGCGCATGCACATGCCCTCACGCGCATAAGAGTGCGTGGTGGGAATAGTGGCCACCAAGCACGCCACTTTTGTGTCGCGCCAGCAGCAGGAATATCATTGGCAAAATGCACGCGCGTCGTTGCTGAGGTGCGTTTTCCCGGTTCGGTGGCTCCGGAAGAGGTCGGAGGGGCGACCCGTTCTGGGCCCAGAGAGTGTTGCCTACCGGCCTCTGTCTCTATAGTAACGTCAGATACCAAGAACACATTTCGAGCTATAGGCCTCTCTTATTCAAACTGGAGTACATCGCCACGTCCGTCCGCCAGTTTGTTAAATTCAGCCAGTCAAATATAACCAGGGGCAATCTGAAGGACGTTTGACTGATTGCCTACTTTCACCTACGCTAATAATTGTGATCCCGCTGAGCCTCGTGCACGATGTGCGACCTCAGCGTAAAGGGATATGCATATGTTCCAGAACAAGCAGCGTATTCAATCGGAGGGGGCGCGCGCGCGGTCCGAGTTTCTATTATTCAACAGCTCATAAACGCGTGTCAACAAATTACCGGCCCATGAATATTGCATAAGCGCGATGAAATGCGCCCAGCGTTCGAGCAGAGCGCAAAGGAAGCGCGCCTCTTCATGCACCAGCTCGCAGCAGCCGGCGGCCACAGCTCGTGCGCACTGCGCGGATGAGGTAATGCATATGCGAAATGCCGAATGCGACGCCCTCCGTCGTGCAAACGACCAGGTTGTGCAAATGTGTGCGCATGAAACAACAGAGGGAAGCGCGGCACGCACGCCTGAGCTGGCAACTGACCCAAGGAGAAAGAAGAGCCGGGCTGGCCGAAAGGCAGAGGGGGGAGGGGGGGACGAAACGGGCGCTCGTCTTCCGCGGCCGCTCTGCGCGTGGTCATATGCGTCCGTCGACACTCGGCGACTTGGAAGCCCCCCGCGGGGCGCAGACAGGCGCCGTCAGGAGACTTAATAACAGATATTATTTTGTTACGGCCGTATGCGAGATCGCAGCACCCGTAACTGGCCAACACGTCGGCGATAAACCGGGAGCCAACGCCGGCGGCGCGCTCGGTCACTGAACGAATGGCACAAGGGGGCGCTACTCTTGTATGCCGCTAAAATCAACTTCGCGCAGCTCCAAAACAGCAGAGAGATAGAGAGACCAGAAAAGAAGCCGGCGTACACGGGGAGAGAAGGACGAAGAAAAAAAAAAGAAGAAACACGAAAACAATCTCGGGCTCGGAATGGAAGTGAGGATGACTGAGAACAAGAAAAAAGACGCGATGAGAAAACCTTGGGTTGGAGAGATGTCAGGCCGCACAATCACGCTATTCTTTCAGGAAGAACCATCTGCGCTGTAGGCCGCTCGTTTTCGGCTCGCTTCAAGCGGCGTAATTCGAGACATTTTGCTCTGAAACAATGCGCCGTATCTTCATTTATTTGTATAAGCGAAGTAGGCTAGGATCTTGCCCTCGACGCAGAAAATTATAAGGCTGGCGGAACCTTGTTCACAGAGCTCCGCCGCCGAGGACGTGTAAACAGTCGGCGGGCTCGCATTCGCCTCACAGGGAGAGCGAGCCTCAGTTGAGCTCGTCTGGCGCAGTTGGTGCAGCGCACACGATAAGGGGATGCAGTGAGCGTACACGCAATGCAGCAGCACCCTTTGGGACACGGTCGAGAGACGAAGAAACTGACGCTACCGCTCAGTTAAAAAAAAATAGCAATAAAAAGCTGGCGTGATAAAGCAGTGCAGTGCAGAGTGTGATACCGGGCTGCTCTATACTCAGCGTAAGCATGCATTATAACAACTCCGATTGTTGATGACCGAACCTTGGAATTTGAGATGAAGAAATTTCAAAATTCGATAAATATCACAATGTAGCACAGTTATGCTGCACTTTGCTTTACTCTAGAGGGCTTATCCCGATGCAGTTAAGCATGAATCACATTTGTAGGTATGCTCGAACATCAAGAAAAGTCGGCGATATATGTATACGTATATACGCGCCTATCTAAGAATGGGTTGATTATATTTTGAAGATAGACGTCCGAGAACAGTATGATTTCTTCGGCTCCCAGGGAAGGTGCCAACCGCTTTCATGACAAATTTCTCATTAAAAAAAGCACGTTACTGAGTGAAGTAATATTCATTTGCATAAAGCTGCATACTGTCTTTAAGTAATTTTCCGATTTCTAAATGGCCATAGCTGCAACTGTGGTCGAAGTACGGCTGATGAGTACTTATACACTGCAAACGAAACTTTTAGCGGCGACAATGAAAGCAATTCTATTTTACACACCGCGCGTACCCCTTTGAATGAGATGAGTGACCGCTCACTGCAGCAGCAATCACTCTACAGTGCGCACGGTGCCTCTGCTGGGTCACCATCTGTCTCCATTTGTCTCACCTCTGTTCTGAATGGAAGGCTGAAGCTCCAGCCAGCGCTTTCTTCTCCATTGATAGAGCGTAGAGAGAAGCGCCTCGGATGCAGTTTGACCAGCCACCGAGTCCCGAGTCTTCCGTTGCGCATAAGGCGAAACTACAGCCCCGCTCTCTCTTAAGTGCGCGCTCAGGGCGCAGGTTTCTTGAACCAGGATGAGCACCACACACACACACATGATTCACCCGGCAGCGTGCAGGACAAGCAGGAAAAGAGAATGAAAATGAGGAAATTGTTTATTACAACCCATTAGACCAACTTAACACGGAAAACTGTGTCTTACACACGAAACACAGATAAAAAGTTGCAGCCAGCAACTTATCACAAAATAAGCGTATTATATCCGAGCGTTGCGCGCACGCGAACGAAGAAACAAGCTAGAAAGAATGCCCTTCTTCCTTTCATCTTTTTGTTCTCCCACTGGGATATGAAAAAGCGAGCTGACGGCCGGATTAAACGCGCAAAAATAACGCATGGCGCGGTGTAAATGCGCCACATCAGAGAGAGCGCACATAATGGCTCGGTAATTTCTAGCGCGCCCGAACCAAGACAGGGGCCAGCGCGGGCGCTTAGCCGAGTCTGCAGCCCCCCGACACGTCCTGCCGCCTAATACCTACACGCAGCTGCGTTCGTAATTGCGATTATTATGATGCCGGTGGTCCGGGCGCCCGGGAAGCGCACGCACGGCCTCAGCGGCGACGAGAAACGCGAAGCTCCGATCCGCTGCCGGGACAAAACGCGCAGCGGTGAACGCGGCGGCACCCCCGAGAATGCGGCGGCGACGCGATCTGCGCCCACCGAAGACACCGGCGCGCAGAGCAGCAATGAAGATGGAGGGCGTCCTGGGTGGCGGCGGCCTCGCGCGCTTGTTACCCCGCTGGACTGCCTGGGAGCGGACTTGAACTCAACTTCGGACCACCCCCCCCCCCCCTCCCCGCAGAAAATGGCTATAGAATTTCTTTGAACTCGTACGCTCGCGGACTTCATGCGCGATCGTCAGTCGGGAGAGTTGCTTGGACCGCCCTATTCCGTTCAATTTCGAGCGCGTCATAACGCTGAACGCTGCAGGAAACGCGGCCGGTTTCCCTGTTTTGCGGCGGTCACCCTTTAGAGAAGGTGGAAGCAAAATGCTGGAAGTACGCACCGAGGTGTTCCATTTTCAACAAAGAGTAAGACATGAAACTTGACTGTCGTCACAAGGGAGCTCGGCAGTAGGACGTATGGGCAATAAATAATTTTTTAATGATAATGCACAAATTGTCGTGGACACTTACACAAAGTACTCTCAACGAACAATATGGCCCAAATTTTGAAGAACAAATAAATTGATCCCAGTGTTGGCCACTCATGGGAGTGAGTGTCGAGACAGATTTTATTTCATGGCCGTAAGATTAATCGCCAACAGCATTAAACGCATTTCAGTCCTCAATATCATACACTAAATGCAAAATCAGCGCAAGGCATATTTCAGTGTCAGCAGGGGAAAGCTGAAGCGCGTTTCCTGGCCTTAAGTTCACGCGTAATACTAAAAAAAAAAAAAAAACACTACGCAATTCGAAACCGGGCCGCCTGGTACCACTGAGCACCACGGTCGCAGATATTTGCTAAAGCTGCTGTTCACCTCCACTTGCAGCTGCGCAGACGCTGTTACCTTCCGTCTCACGCCTTCTGCAGGATTCAATATGCTCTTGAAATTATTTCTGCTTACCTTTGCATTTATGGGACTTTGAAATGGAAGTCAGGGCTGTGTTGCAGCCTTACACCCATTTCCGGGCTCTCTGTAGTAGTGCGCGAAGCATAGAATCATAACTTGCCCATACATCAGTTATATATAGAATTTCTCATTCGAAACAAAGCGCTGTGGGTATGATGATAAATAAATAAATAAATAAATAAATAAACTACATGGAAAGAGCTCTTAAGAAGGTCGAAAAAGATATAGTCGGGTAGAGCAGCAAAACATGCAACATCAGTTAGGACGGACAACGGGAAACACGCCAGTAGCTGTGAAAGAAAATCTGAGTCGCTCCTCGTTGAAATGAAGAACGTGACCGTTTTATTCCTCATTATAATCATTATGCAGACGGCCTCTCTATTCGTTGCATACGGTAGCATGTGGATGCAACTGAACAACAGCTGTAGAGGGTATTTAGTGCATTAGGAAATTGTTTAAATAGGTAGCTGCTCTAAAGATTCCATTTTTTTTTATGAACGTGTGTCTGCAGAAAAAAACAAAACAAAATGAAATGCTAGCTCTAGGTACACGGTTTCGACTGCAGTCATCCCTGAATTCTTCTTGGGCCTGAGGCCCCAGTAAAAAAGACAAAAGCGCCTCAATTCTCATTCGTATACGACGAAATATTGGTCGGCATTTTATATTTGCATTAAAAAAAAAATAGGCTTAAGCCCCCACTATAATTCCTGAAAGAAGCAGTCATAAATAGTCGTCTCACAATATCTGCATTTTCGCGGAGAAAGTGGGCGACTCGTTTCTCAGAAAAAATCCTCATTCTGCTGAAACAAAAAGAGAAAAGAAAAAAAAACGTGAGTGATACTTGGAAACCACATGATGTATGAACAAAACTGTCTTATAAAGGTTGCACGGCAGGACCAGCGGCATCCTCTAGTGCCCCCCCCCCCTCCCCCCCCTCCCCCCCTCCCCCCCCTCCTCCACTTTTTTTTTCTTTTTTCCAGCAGCATCAAAACTCGCTGACTGACATCGCCAGGAGTGAGCAGGTGTAATTGGGATGCTCAATCATCCCTTGTTCTTGCGGAGCCCTTCGGGCAGAGCAGAGATGTGCCCTCCTTGGAGGCGCAGGCCATCGAGAGGCCATACAAGAGAGACAGAGAGGAAAAAAAAAAACACGACTCTGACAGGCGAACGAGCCATTATTTCCTCTCTGCACGTTCCATGTACTGACAAAATAATCTCGAAATGAGAGATAATGAGCACGTAATTGCGTACGAAACATGCGAGGCGACGTGCGTCGAGTTTTTATATAGGTGACACAGGCTGCAGGCAGGCGTTTTCCCCTCCTTCGCAAGGCGAAGCCGCCCTAAACGCACCGGGCCGAAACCGACGCTGTATGTTAGCAGCGCCGTATGGCCGGAGTAACAACATGCTAATGCGCCGTGCGCGACTCTGCTCTGGCCCCGGGAAAGCGAGTGAAGTACGGCGGGCGAAAAATCGCCCGATTGGCGCATGAGGCATGGCTCGACGCGTGAAGACGGAAGCAAAATGAACAACGTGCTGACTGAAGCCCGCGAGAGTGGAGAGCGCCAACACTGCGGGCTATTCTTAGCTAATTTGCCCATTTAGCATCACAGTCACCCAAGCGGCGCAGAAAAAAAGAGGCGGCAAACAGAGCGCTGGTGTTTGCATAGCTCGAAACACTTTATGGGCTCATTCGAAAGCGGAAGGCAGCCGCTGGGCGCGCATTAAAAGCGCCCGGGAAGAATAAAACGCTTAACTCGTTGCGAAGGAACCGACTCGAGAAAGAGAAGACAAAGACGGTCTCAGCCCGGACGAAGCAGTGACACGGCGCTGCAGGCGGGGAGAAGCAGCGCCCGGACCCCGTCGCAGTTTGAAACGCAAACGAAAGCTCTCTCGACGCAGCGCGTAATTAATCACAGACGCACAGAGACAGCAAGAAGAAGGAGGACGGTAGAACAACGACACGGAGCTTATTAAACCTTGCTCCGTGAGAAGCAAGGCAGGTTTCGGGACGGCCCGAGCGGAAACAATAAAAGCAAAACAGCGGAGGAGTAAGCGAGAGACCGCCGACTGTGTGTTTGTGTCAGTGCGTGCCATAACAAGAATACTCCTGGATCGGCGTCGGCATCTGGTTTGATTTATGTGGCCTCCTCGCATCACCGCATCGTGACTGATTTATTCCGCCTTACGTCTCGCGCCGGCTGTTCGTATATATTTACGCGCTTTGTGCATTCCCCGTGTGTGTGTGTGGGTGTTGGGCCGCGCCGACAGGAAGAAGGGGCCCTCACGGAGACCCTTTCGCTGGAGGCGGGAGCGGCAGACGACGCCCTTTAAAACAGCGGACGACTCCCCCCGGCTTCTTGTGTCGATCGGAACTCGATGGCGCCGCTCCGCGGGAAAGGAGAGAAGCTAGGAAGGGTCAAGATGAGGAACCGCACACGGCCGCCAGAGCAAGACGCACGCGTCGCCTCCAAGTGCAGCGTGAGAGCACTTTTCGTTTATCGAGAAATCGCGGGCCGTTTAATCGCTCGCCTGGCCCACTGGGGGAACTCGGGGGCAACACACCACGACGAGGAAGCGCGCGCTTTTTTCAATCAGGCCGCCCGGGGGACCACACGCGCTGGAATGCCGCCCCAAAACACGGCAAAGTGCCGCATCATCATGTAGACGCGTCATTAGGGGCGCACCTCGGATCAGGGCCTGCTCGGGAGCGCGCAAAGGCGCTAATCAAGCAGTAGAGCGCCGCCGGTAATTATACATTCAACGCCGCCGGCTGGGAACAAGGCGACCGCGCTCTTTTGCCACTGGGGGCCGCGGCACCTTAGAAAGAGAAAACAGAATTTACGACACCGGCAGACTCGCACCTGGCACCTTGGGCCTGACTTGTTTAATGAAGAGAACATTCGAGAATTTATGCGGACAGATCGGGTGATAAAGCGCTGGCTGGCTGCCTCGGCTTGTACGCGGGCGCGGCGGCCATGTTGCCGCCTCGGCGCGAGTTTTTTTCCCGTCCCTCTGCGCCGGGGCGAACGGCTCCTAGTTTTACGCCTGTCGAGGAACGCCTCCGCCTTGTAGCGCCCGAGGCTCGGGGCGCCGCCAATTTCTTGCACGCGGGAGAGGGGAAAGCCGCTGCGAGGAACCGCAAGCAAAATGCGGCGAGGGGAGGGGGGAAGGTGTCGCGCTAATTGCAGGTCTCTGCATTAGGTCAAAACGCTCGGCCCTTTCGGGACGCCGTCATTAGCAGTACGCGCCCGGCTGCGTACCGGCCATTACAGAGCAAGTGTAAAATGGCACGATAATTTAGGAAGTTGTCCTCGTCGGGACGCAGTAAGCGCGCTTTAATTGATGAAGCCTTCTAATCTCTCCCAGGAAGTAAAGAAGCGAGCATGCCAAAGTGCTGCGGCATTTTTAAATCGCACTCCCGTACTCTCTCATTAGGAAGCCATGTTCATAATCTCCCGCACCGCACTCTCCTGATCACGGTCCGGCGTCACCGATACGCTTAATCCGCGGGCTCTTTTTGCGCCCAGACCCGGAAAGGCTGCACCATCGAAGGTGCTCAGCACGACCTGCACTGAGGACCTCTTCTGGGTCGCGCATGGATGCAGCGATTAGACATTCGAAGCAATTATAACTGCAGGTCCTAACACGCGTACGCGTTTCGATGTCCGCTGTTTAGTATTCGTTGCGCAGTGTATCATACAACTCCACCCAAACCCACCGATTTTCACGCCTACGGTATTCTCAGTTCAAATGAGCTGAAAATCTATCAGGTATCTGCGTAAATATGTCTTCATTCGAACAAAGCATAAATTGTTCATGCCACGAATCACATTAATACACCTTTAGTACCGAAGATTCAGTTTTACTTTTTGTTTTACCAACTCGCTGGAACAGCAGCGCTGCTGGTTGAAATTTAGGGCTCGTTGGCCTACGCATGCTGACTTGATAAATCAGGCAGTCTTTTACCCGCGCAGCGTTGGATTTGCGCACGGAGTCCCAGGGAGGTAAAAAAGAAATCATGTATCGCGGTGCCAACGCTGTGAAGGAAGAGGTTATACGTAACAAAATGTAGTAGAGCTTTTTGTACAGAAATGCACAAAACAACTGACATCATGGTAAGAGGATTTAACTAAAAAAAAAAAAAAAACCCGCGACAGCAAAGGGGTGTCGGTGTCGTTACGCAGCAGCAGGGTCTGTTATCGCCGGCTTTCCCATTTCATCAGAGAGAGGGGACGCTACGCAGTCGGTTTATTCCGTAGTACTGACGTCACCTCCTTCGCATCCTGTGATGTCGGTAGCGGTAGTGGAGTTCTTACGGCACCCATAAAGGCCGAAACGTCTCGAAAGGCGCGGACAAGGGTTCTCCTTGCCTTGCAGAGATTTAGAGTTTAAAGGGCGCAGTGAGATCTCCGCTACACGGATAAGTAACGAACCACGTTGCTTAGTAACTTTTTGCAAAGACGGTAAGTTGCAAAGAAAATTGTTTGTAGTATGCGCACTGTTTTTTTAACGCAGTGCCATGATTAAACAGTCTTCAGTATTCGCAAAAGCATCTGTTTCCTGCTTCCCGTGCCAACAATACATTACAACATCATTTACCGGTGTTGAAATCTCGCTACTAACTTCACCTAGTTGGCGCACAGAGCAACAAGTCACGAGTAAGTGAACCTTGCGTAAGTAGTGCAGCCTTCCGACGATGCCTTTCCACATAATTCGTTCGAACGAGGCTCTCAACGAGCGCAACTGCGACACCAGCAACGGCTACTCATTAGTCGTCTGTGCGGTCAGCTGTTGCGCGTACTCTTTTTCGCCACGTGGATGATATGCAAATCTAGCTCACTTTATTTGTGAAAGGTACAACTAAACGGCTAAGCACTCAACCCCTCCTCCCCCTTTGTTTCGTCTCTTTCTCTCTTATTTCTTCAGGGGAAACAAAGGGAGAGCACGCAAAAGGGCGACAGCGTGGAAAGGGCAGCGTGCTGAGTCCGCGACACCTACCGGCGGCTGCGGCGGCCGAGCGTGTACTCGCGCCGATCCGCGCTCCGCACACGACACCGGATGGGCACAATTTTGGGCTTCCTGTCTCGATTTTCACGGCTCGTTGGCCACTTTGAGCTGCCAAGGCTGCGGCCGAAATTACACGTTCCCGGGCCGTGTTGCAGGCTTGATTTTATTTTGCCCACTTGTCGTCTTCACCTGTTTCGGTCGCTGTGTTAACACGCATGGGACTGTGTCACCTCCCGTGCGGACCATGTCCGAGGACGTTCCCGAGACGTGCGTGCGGCCGCCTCGGCTTTTATCGCGCCCTCTGCTTTCTGCCCCCCGTTCTTGGTCAACTCGGGGCTGCTGATGCGAAGGCTGCCGGCCTATCTTGCATGTCTGTTCACGGGCCGCGATTCTGTCGGCTCGGTTCATGGATCTCGCCGCCAGTTTCTTCGCGTTTCGTCCCTTCGGCCGTGGCTGCCAGCCGCGTCCAAGAGAGTGCAGACTTTACAGCTGTTCTTCCGTCGCGGTTGAGAGGAGGTCATGGGCGAGAACGAAGCCGCCGAACGCCTGGCGAGGCTAATTATACGCTCGGTACGGTGTGGTCGAGTACGCGGCAAAGCGGCCCCGTGTAACGAGAGGAGCTCCGATCCGCCGCCGGGCGCGCATTGCCTCCTTGTGTGGTGAGGCAAGACATGCGCCGTTTTGTAACCGGCCGCTGATTACGGCGCGCCCAGAATGGTAGCGCACCGGACCGCGCTCCAGACGTTTCGGCCTCCCAGGCTTCTCGCCTGCGCTGTGGTCACCCCCGCCAGTAACCTGGCGAGCATACCTGGAGACTTGGCTTCCCCATCCCTGGGGAACCAACACAAGGTACGTATCAGCTTATAACGGTATTATCAGCGCCTTTTTTGCGAGCAATAGTAAATATTTCCACGCATTTGGGATAATGTGTTGTAGCTATCTTATGGTGTTGTTGACTTTGGCTACTTGGAAGCCATATTGCTTCACTTCTTTTGCCCCGCCGTTCCTGAAATCTTTCTAATTTGATTTCATTCCAGAACTCTCATGCAATGACTGCGTTACCGTATAGGAAAATGCAGGCAAGAAAGCAAGATAATATACCTGGCATTGCCCAAGTCAAATTCTCAACGAACCGAAGTTTGCAAACCCATGTTACATTCCTCCTTTATGTCCTCTTGTTTTTTGTTTATTAGTTTGCTGGTATGTATGCTTGGTTGTTTGTAAAAGAGTGTCTGTGGATACTCAACCTCTGCGCCGCACTGCGTCAGTTGGTCCAGCGGGGCATCGCTATGTCTACAGCGAACACCTTCCCGCAAGGCACACCCGTCAGCTTCATCTCTGGTGCATCTAACAAAAAAAGGCTATTCACGCTCCGCTTTATCGCCTTACTGCTTTACCCCCCCCCCCCCCCCCTCCCCCGCTACGATGCAACATCCCTGTGTGGCCACGTGCCATTCATAAAGATAAGAATTCACCTTCTGACCTAGAGGGGGCCGCAGTATATCATCCACAATGACGGCCTTCCTGAACTGAGATGACCTCAACAACCTCCCTAACGATCTGCTCCAGAGGCTGTAGGGTCTGCATGCTCGTTAACATATGCAAACAGGGCGACAAGGAACGGCTCCTCACGCCAGGCAGTTTCCCCGTCTCTGCTGCCTAAAAAATGTGCATTGCAGCTGGCCAAAGTTACGCTTGCAAAAAGTTGCAGAAAGGCTGCAGCACAGAGGCAGAGACGGACATCACAGGCGAGCAAGAAGCCGGGATGGACGCACAGGAAGCGGGAAGAGACGACCGAGCATCATTAAGCAAATTTTCGGGACGCACCTGACACTGCCAGGCGCTCTGTTATGAGCGAAGCTCCCTTCATGGGACAGTGCGTGGTCAGCCCCGTGAGTAACGTGAAGGTATGGGAAAAAGTTTGAAAGCGACATCATAAGCCAGTATTTTTTTTTTTTTTTCACTTCATCGTCCTGCGCGGCGGCAGTTTCCACGTAGGAGGATCGAGAGAAGACAAGAAAAAAAAAAAAGAACTCGGAAGCAAGAAAGCGACTGAACTTGTTCCGAAGGTCTGCGAACTCTCCACGCAGGTATACATTAAAGCGCAAATCCATTAAGAAAATTAATTCGCGTGATAGGGGTAATTAGTGTACCATTTACTCGCTCGTTATGGAGATAAGAGCGTCTGAAAAAGCGTACGTCACGTGGCCATTATCGCATGTGAAATCGAATATTTTTCGCCCTTTCTGGCGGGGGCCCGGCGCAATTTGGAAGCGCAGCGTAGCTGCAAATTGCCTAGCGCGCTCGCACCTTGGGCACGAGCACGACGCGGCGGCGGCGGACCACCGTGAGGCAGGCCCCGCCAATTAGCCTTCGGTCGAGGAACAAGCCTCGCGCCGCCGTGCGCGTTTCATTACGGCAGGTCCGAGTCGCGCGCCGGCTGCGCCAGCGAGGCTGCTTGTAAACACACGTCGGCGACACATACGCGCTGCGGCAGCCGACCGAACGCCTTCCCGGCTTCCGGTTCCCTGCGCCGGGCAATCTCGGGTCCAGCGATGGCCCGGCAGCCATAAATCCTGGCCCGCCGCGGTAGCGCCACGTAATGAAACATTAAAAGGCCGGAGCCCGTTTTCCGAAACTCGTAAAGCCATTATATGCTAAAGGGTGAGGCATTGCGGCCTCGCTGGCCCACGTACGGGGAGCAATTTCGAGCGCTTAAGCGAGCACTGAAATTCTAACCTTCCTCCGCATCTTGCTCGTGTTATATAAACTCTGCTGCGTATATCGTAACTTGCGGTTCGCGCAGCCTGTCGCATGTTCAGCCGTCTGTCAGCGTGCACTGTCGATGCGTAGTGTACTACGACACCAGCAGGCAAGCCAGCTGACGGTCGAGGCCAAAATGCGTTTATTTATTTATTTATTTACAATACCTACAGCGCCCTTGCGGGCATTAGTGTAGGGGGGAAAGAAAAAAAACAATATAAGTGCACAGATGACATAATTCAGTAGCAAATTTAAAAGCATGAAACATCACTATTTGCATCCCTTAATCACACTGTATTGTGGTAATGGAAACACAGGCATGACAAGTTAAAAGAAATGCTAAAACCCATTAAAAAGAATATTTTTGAGATCCTGGATAAAAGACGAAGGGGTCCCGGAAACAATTTCGGCAGGCAAACCATTCCACTCGTGTACTGTTTTAGGGAAGAAGCTGTTCTTAAATAAGTTTATTCGACAAGCATATTCACGCACTTTTCGGGAATGGTCCGTTCTTGCAGATACATAAGTTGGTTTTTTTAGATATTTATCTTTATCAATACCTGTTCTAGTGTTAAGAATATTGTAAAATAGCGACAAGCGCAGGTATTTCCTTCTCGTTGCTAGCAGCGGCCACCCTAGGTTTTTGGAAATATCGTAAGATCTTTTTGAAAAGTCGTAATTACCTGATACAAAGCGAGCAGCACGAGCCTGTACGCGTTCAAGTTTTGCGATGTTACACTGGGTTGACGGATCCCAAGTACTGCAAGCGTACTCAAGAATAGGACGCACATTTGACATAAATAATGTTTCCTTAAGCTTTGTTGGTGCCTGATTAAAGTTTCGTTTGAGGAAATTTAACATTCGACTAGCCTTCATAGTTACGTTATCTATATGAGCATTCCATGACAGAAGAAAGCTCAGCCGATTGAAGCGTTGTGCAACTAAACGTAATTACCGCCGCTGCTTTATTAATCTGCGCGAAGCGTTCCCTATGTTTTGACTCACTAGATATGGCAGTGTTCCGCAAGCTGCATTTGGGGCCAGCAAATAAGGAACTGAATTATGGAAGTTGTTACCACTTATCTGAACAGGTCGCCGTGATAAAATCAGTACATAATTCTTACTAGAAAATGTCTCATAAAAATTAGCAAGGAGTGGTAGAGTGATATATAGGTGTAGTGCCTTTAAGGACTAAA